>NC_091123.1:142187126-142379626 GCF_040183065.1 Periplaneta americana | reverse complement strand
GGTTAGGTTAGTTTAGGCTTTTAATGTGCCTTGCATATACTTACTAAGTGAAGTGAAATGTCCGTTTCGCGTTCATTTTGAAGTTAACGAGTTAAATAATCACTTTTGGATTACCTACATCGATCAATTCTTTCCCATTTTTACCTATTTTCTAATGTTTGTTCAAGTCAAGTGACATCTTCACATTCCAAACTACCTTTCCTCTGAAAATTAATTATTTTTCCACTTTTTCGTCAAAAAAACTTTCAGTGTCGCGTGCTATAGAAACCCTATACACGTATGTCTACGTATATAAGTACTATATACATATGTACCAATATTTACACATGTTTATCTTTCAACATTGATCTGTTCTGTATCCATCCATATAAGCACCTGGTATAATGGGTATCTACCAGTCAAGTTGGTCTGAGAGTGTTACTAATAATATTTATTTATTTATACTGGCAGAGTTAATGCTATAGGGCCTTCTCGTACACTCTACCAGTTCACAAAGTATGCAAGCAGTGAAATTTAACAAAAAGTGTTTTATGGCTACAAAACGCTGCACTGCTTGGATGTTATTGTTTTAATAATTTACTTTAGTGACGTACTATACATACTATAATCACTTTTTTGAAATAATATCTAATATTGAGGGCATCATGCCAGGAGTGTGTAACAACAAAACTTCAAGTTTACATTAGAGACATATAAATATGGAATGATTTTTTCTATCCTTGTCTACATAACAAGTTTCTTTACACACAAAATAAATAGGCGAATTTTCGTAAGGTCGAGGATCAGTGACAAGTTAGGTTTGGTTTCATCAGGCTTTCGGTACGTCCTGCACATATGCTTTTTGGTAGATAGGTACACAAATACATTTACCCTGGACCGAAGAGAGAAGTGCTTTCCCTCGCAGTGGAACACAATGGTTGTACCACTGGGTTATGTGGTGTTTTTTGTGCGACAATATCTGAGAAAATCATCTGTCAGGTATACAAGAAATGAAGGTATTTGAATGCGGGTTGAGTGGATTTGTATCTTTCGTAGTGTTCATATCTTGTCGTTAGGGTGGTGTGCTAAAATTTTGAGCTTACTTTCAATGATACAAGTACATATTATTTTCTCCCGTGTGTGGTGTGTGGGATCGAACATTCATCGAAATAATAAAATAGTAGGTCTACTCACCATTACATCAGACGATCGATGTGATCATCCTCTGCTCTTAAAGATGCGTCAGAGCTGTTGGTAAGATTACGAGGAACTGCTTGTAGTCCATTTTGCTGTATTGCAGAAAACCGCTTGACGTATATTTTCCTTTAAATCCTGCAGATTTGTGTATAACTTTTGCCTAAGTGCAGTCCACAAATAGTCACGGGGAATACCATGTGTTCACTTTTTTTTTTTTTTTCCACTATTAAAACTGTTTGTGATTATGGAACGTGTATGATGGGATTTTTTGTAACGAAATTTCTCCTTACAGATTTTCTATTAATTTTTTCTCACAGAACTGTCGTAAATGAACATTATTTGTTATAAAATATCTCGAATCCACTTCATATTACATAATGAAGCACGCAGAGAGCAATAAACATGTCAACTCACTGCCACTCACACAACTGGACTGAGTACGAAACCGGTTATGACTCGCGGCAGCCGACTTTGGCGACGCCAGAAACATAGTTCGATCAGTGAAGATTGTTTACGATAAACCTAACAGGAGAACATCCGATCCTTATTTATCTCTATGTTTATATTTATATGTTTGTATTTAGAAGTGTATTTTTATCATTATATCTATATTTACGTATTTACTGTTGCTTGTATAGTTGAAGCAAGTAAAGCGATTGGGTTGGAAGTAAATCCCGAAAAGACTAAGTATATAATTATGTCTCGTGACCGGAATATAGTACGTAATGGAAGTATAAAAATTGGAGATTTATCCTTCGAAGAGGTGGAAAAATTCAAATATCTTGGAGCAACAGTAACAAACATGAATGACACTCGGGAGGAAATTAAACGCAGAATAAATATGGGAAATTCCTGTTATTATTCGCTTGAGAAGCTTTTGTCATCTAATCTTCTGTCAAAAAATCTGAAAGTTAGAATTTATAAAACAGTTATATTACCGGTTGTTCTGTATGGTTGTGAAACTTGGACTCTCACTTTGAGAGAGGAACAGAGATTAAGGGTGTTTGAGAATAAGGCCCTTAGGAAAATATTTGGGGCTAAGAGGGATGAAGTTACAGGAGAATGAAGAAAGTTACACAACACAGAGCTGCACGCATTGTATACTTCACCTGACATAATTAGGACCATAAAATCCAGACGTTTGAGATGGGCAGGACATGTAGCACGTATGGGCGAATCCAGAAATGCATATAGAGTGTTAGTTGGGATGCCGGAGGGCAAAAGACCTTTGGGGAGGCCGAGATGTAGATGGGAAGATAATATTAAAATGGATTTGAGGGAGGTAGGATATGATGGTAGAGACTGGATTAATCTTGCTCAGGATAGGGACCAATGGCGGGCTTATGTGAGGGCGGCAATGAACCTCCGGGTTCCTTAAAAGCCAGTAAGTGTCTCCCTCTCTCCAGTCGTTCGTCCGTGGACCTACATACATGTAAACTCATTGTATTTTGCCTCATGTCCTTTCAACCGACAATTGATTCCTTTCCTTCTTCAATACCTAGCCTACCTGTCCATCTAAAAATCCATCAAATATTTAATCTGTTTTATGTTAATTAAAAAAATTCACGCAAAAGGGCACACTAAGAATGAAGACTATTGTCGGAGATAAAATGTTTTTATAATGCGTTATCTCGTTTCAAATTTTACAATTATGCTAGATTTCCTGTCGGTAGTTTCTTTGAGATTTCTTTGCACTTAACCTGCTTTAGATTTTCGAAAACTTTCCTCCTATCATCACCTACGGAAACATAAATTTATAGCATATAAGTAATGAACCTTGAAAGTCACTATTAATTTCAATTGTAAATGAACACAACGAGTGGCGTCCTTAATTTAACAGTATATACAGTAAATAAATAATCAATATACAATTCGTAATAATGAACTTACTTTGAAAGTTTGTGCATTTCATAAGGACTTTGTTGAAATGTGGTTAATTATTGAAATGACGAGTACAAATAAATTGGATGGGACTCAGTAAACAAGCAATTCTTTCGTCTTCAACAACAAAATAATCACATTCCCATTTCCTTTGGAAGTAGTATTTCTTCACGTGTTTAGATTTTGTCATGTTCCAGTTCTCTTTAAACTATAGTATGCGTATTGTGTATTTATTTTCTATTTATTTATATATTTATTTGGCTGGAGTGTGTTAAAATGTTGAATGACGCATTGACATTTGGTCATATAGCTATCACTCACTTATCAACGTACAATTTATTTTCATATTACTAGTAAAACCAGTTAAGACCAGTAATGCAAGTGTCGTAAAAAGAGGAATTAAAACTTTATTAATACACGAAAAATCATATTAAATTCTTCAAATAAAGTAATTGCCTGCAAGCAACACTTCGGACTTATTCCATTTTAGTAGAATACAGAGCACGGAAAGACAAATCGGGGACTGTACTTAACTTATTTTACACAAAAGTGGACTTAATGGACTTTACTAGTAATAGGACGATATATACATAGGTAGACCTTCTTACATTAGGCCTATATGCACACATAAATTTTAAAATTTATTTTACATGTCTTTTACATGTCTTTTTCCCTCAGTCATTTTTCTCTTACTTTCTAAAGATGTGTTCCTAAGGATTTTATTATCTGTTCATTTGTAATTCTTGATAACATATTGTGTACCTGCCGCCGCGAGAATTAATGTTCATGCAGCCGAGCGCAACTACAACGTTATGACCGCACTGGTAGAAAAATGAGTGGGGTAAAAGGGATGGTAAGGCAGTCGCTCTGAGAAGCTACAGTTCTGCAGGTCTGGTTAAAATGCACAGCAAGTGATAAATTAGGTTTTATCACCAACCGAGAATCAAATCCAAGCTCTCTCAATTTGTAGCAGGGCCACAGAGGGCTACCAATAGTGAAAATACATGAATATTCTGAAGCAGGTTAGTGTTAGAAAGCAGCGCTGTCCCTATATATTTTACATAATGACATAATGTGACCACCTTCGAACTTCTGATTCTCGCCGCATGACGACAATCATGCAGTTCAGTTCCGGGAATCTATGCGAGTTGCGGTGAATGGGACAGCGTGTTGTTGTTGCGGGAAGCTATAATTTCTGGAAATCCATGTCTGAAATAATTGTATAGTTGTGACCTCAACATAACAGCTTCAGCGTGTGAGAAATTGATTTTCTCTATTTTGGACACGCTTTCACTGTAACCTAGAAACACAACGTTCCAGGATTGGACGGCGTTACTTGAAAGATTCCTAGATTTGGATATTTTATGACATCTCAAATTCCTTGCATTTTAGTAGTATATTACTGTACCTGCAATTATTTAGAACGGTTGTAAATTAACTTAGTAATGATACTACTACTGGGTGTTCAGTTCAAAATGTGTCATGGCTCGCTGTATGCCGTCACGTGGCTAGCCGATGAGCCTAGAGATTTCAATCTTCCTACACTTCCGCAAAGGCGTATTACCTAAATGCGAGAGAAGTTGCCTAGCAAGTACGGCGTTCATTCTGAAGATTACTTACCGATACGTACGGTAACGCCAGTAGTGGCAAGAATGTGAACTGTTTGGAAATACGTGCTGTCGGGATATGGGGAGAGGATTAAGACGATTACTTACGTATTTGTTGACATTAACTTCTACGGTCAACATGGACACGGAGCATTTGATTTGTGTTGTGGAATGTTGCCGTACGCAACCGATGATAACAAATACCCTGCGTACGACTTGCCGGCGCAAAACACAGTTCGAAAGAGGTTATGGTAGCACACAGACCGTACAGACCGCCATCTGTTGCTACGATGTTCAAGTTATACCGTACACGTTCTCAAGTTCAGATTGAAGAACGCCTTAAATAATAGGCAACTTCTCTGACATATAAGCTGAAACTCGCTTCAAATCGGTGACCCAACAACAGTGACGTCATGACACACTTTGAAATGAACACCCAGTAGTACTACTATTGCTAACGTGAATAATAATAATAATAATAATAATAATAATAATAATAATAATAATAATAATAATAATCAGTCCCGGGTTCAAATCCTGAACGGGACGAGTTATCTGGTCAAGGTTTACTTAGGGGTTTTCCCTCAACCCAGTAAGAGCAAATGCTGGGTAACTTTCAGCGCTGGACCCTGGACTCATTTCGCTGGCATTATCACCTTCATCTCACTCAGACGCTAGATAACTATATCAGTTGATAAAACGTCGTAAAACAACCAATTAAAAAATATACCATGTTTCGGCCAAATTCTGAAATGACAGCATATTTGAGAGATTTTCTTCTCTATATCAACAAATGTTTAAATACTGTATAAGGCATTACTATAAATAGATACATAGACAGACAGATAAATATATTGACAACTAAATAGGCAGATGAATAAATAAATAGATAGCTAAATGGAAAAAATTATAAATTGATAATACATAAATGGATAAATAGATAAATAAATATATAGATTCATAAATAAATAGATACGGTAGATAAGTAAATAGATAGATTACATAAATAGATAAATAAATAGATTGATAAATAAATAGATAAATAAATGAATAGATAAATAAATGAATAAATAGATAAATAAATAGATGAATAGATAAATAGATAAATACATAAATATAGAAATAGATCAATACATAAATAAATACGTAAATAGATATTTTCACTGTATTTTTCCTTTGTATCGTAGCCATTGTTTTTGCACAATATACTTGAGAATACAAAATAATAATAATAATAATAATAATAATAATAATAATAATAATAATAATAATAATAATAATAATAATAATAATAATAAAAATAATAGGAAGAATATAATATACAAGAACTAACAAAACTGTTGTATGTTCTATGAATCTGAATATAACTACGTACTTAAACTCTCACAACACTACACTTCGCTGACCGGCACCAGCGATGTGTTCACTACCAACTCTATCGAGCAACTGAGGTTCAAATCCTGAACGAGACGAGTCATCTGGTCAAGGTTTACTTAGGGGTTTTCCCCCAACCCAGTAAGAACAAATGCTGGGTAACTTTCAGCGCTGGACCCTGGACTCATTTCTCTGGCATTATCACCTTCATCTCACTCAGACGCTATATAACTATATCAGTTGATAAAACGTCGTAAAATAACCATTAAAAATATACCATGTTTCGGCTAAATTCTGAAATGACAGCATATTTCAGAGATTTTCTTCTCTATATCAACAAATGTTTAAATACTGTGTAAGGCATTGCTACAAATAGATACATAGACAGACAGATAAATATACATAGACAACTAAATAGGCAGATAGATAGATAGATAAATAAATAAATAGATAAATGTCAACATATATGTCGAACTTGGAGTCGGGCCACAAAAGGAAAAAACACTGAGGAGAGGGATTTGATTCGGTGCTGTGGATTGAACTTCGGCGTAGCTCAGTGATTAGAGCACTTGGTACGTAGAACCAAAGATCCGGGTTCGACTCCAGGCGCCGGAGCGAATTTTTCTCCTCTAATATAATCATTGTTACCATAACAGATATATTCTGTAGGATCAAAAATTAATATTTTTTATGTAGATCGTAAACCCCAGCCTATTTGCGAGTGATGGATGAAATGAGGTGGGAGGTGGAGAGTGTTGGTGGAATGATAGGAAGAAACAGGAGTACCCAGAGAAAAATCCTCTTCAACGTCTGCTTCGTCCATCACAACCTGGCCGGGGATCGAACCTGAGCGTCACTAGTGCTTGAGTCACTGCCGCAGCTGACAGAATATAATAATCTTTTTTTTCCAGTTAATGCTTTCTGATTTTCATATTTGAAACACATGTTCACCATACGATACAATAATATTTACTTAACACTGACTGTTGTAGTTATACAGTATTTACAAATCGATGCAATAAATCGCAACATATGTTGCGTTACGACTCCGATACAGTCGGCATGGTTACAAAACAAACAACGAGACTAAATCATCTGGCGCAGCTTTGTTTGCCTATTATAACCTGTGCACGCTGAACTATGATTTTCAAAACAAACACTTAACATTCCATTCTGTTCATAGGGGTCACTTCTCAAGGGAAATCAGTGTAATTGGGAAATAGAATTCTTAATGTAGTGGAAATAGTGAGTTAATAAATACTACTTTCGAAGCGGACGTTTCGAACGTCAGTGTTGAAGCTCTGAATGCTACATGAAAACAGGAACAAGAAGAATAAGTAGACCGTTAGAATTGTTTAAATACGTTTAAATAAAGAACAGATAGATCAAAATAAGGAAACTGTATTAATATGAACTGTATCTAAACAGTGGGAAATTTAGATTTACATGCGTTGCCATAGCGATATCAAATGACATGCGCAAACAACAAGAACTGAATAGTACATTGACTACACGGAACTGACATTCAATTACTGCCAAAAAAAATCTGTAACGAATTCCAACTATGCCGTGGACGGGTAAAGAACGTGCTGACGCTGTGGTATCGTTTCTGTTATGTGGTAATTCCGTTGTCGCTGCTCTGATGTTTCCAGGACGCTTAATTTCTTCACGTGGCGTCGTCTCCTGGGCAGCACGATCACCAGACCTTGCACTCTGCAATTTTTTTATATGGGGGCAACTTAAGGCCGAGGTGTTCAAACATGAGCCAAGGACTTTGCCAGATCTAAGAAATGCAATACAGGAAGAAATTGGTTTTATTCCTCAAGAAATGCTAGTTAGAGTGATGCAGAATTTCCGAAGTTGCATACAACAATGCATTGATAGTGAAGGACACTACTTGAGAGACACATTATTAAAAAAAAAAATGAAAAATTCCCACTGTTAAGATACCATTCATATTATTAAAGTTTCCTTACTTTGATACATCTGTTTTTTATTTAAACTTTAAATTAGGGAGGATGTTTTGCCGCAGCCTTTATTATAATTCTGCACAGTAACATAAAAACAGGACTCAAATCACGAACATGGCACTTTTGGGTCACTTGCTTCTTGGGACAATTTCATAGCTGCTGTAGGGCCATAATGTGCTAGTGCCACTCAATGAATTATAAAATATGTTTGTTTTTAGGTTGGCATTACATGTAAACTTGAGGGCATTACCTATTAGCAGGTTGGCCTGAGTAGCGTAGTCGGCATAGCACTGGCCTTCTGTGTTCGAGGTTGCGGGTTCGATCCCGGCTCAGGTCGATGGCGTTTAATAATAATAATAATAATAATAATAATAATAATGATTTATTTAACCTGGCAGAGTTAAGGCCATACGGCCTTCTCTAATACTCAACCAGGAGTAAAACTGCGTTACAAAACACACTACAAATTTACAAAGTGCACTACAATTTTACACACAAAACTGAATAAGATAATAATAATAATAATAATAATAATAATAATAATAATAATAATAAAATGTAAACAACAAGTAAGTAGAAATCAGACATAATATATAACATACACAAAGAAAGGAAAAAGCATAATAAAGTATAAAAAATAAGACAATTATTGATAATAATATTAATAATAATAATAATAATAATAATAATAATAATAATAATGATAAATAATAGTAGTAGTAAAAAGGTAAAAGGTAAAGGTATCCCCGTAACATGCCATGAAGGCACTTGGGGGGCATGTAGGTAGGTAGAGCCCCATGCTTTCCATGACCTCGGCACTAGAATGAGGTGGTGTGGTCGGCACCACGCTCTGACCGCTTTTTACCCCCGGGAAAGACCCGGTACTCAATTTTATAGGAGGCTGAGTGAACCTCGGGGCCGTTCTGAAAGTTTGGCAATGAGAAAAAACCCCGTCACCACCTGGGATCGAACCCCGGACCTTCCAGTCCGTAGCCAACTGCTCTACCAACTGAACTACCCAATAATAATAATACTAATAGTAGTAATAAAATAGTGCAGTACAAAGCATACAATGAAACCAATATTTTTAGGTACACACAGTAAGGAAAATTATGATTCTATATAGCTGAACTTGTCATATTATAGATATACCATTATCGGAAAAATATGAAAACAAAAATATCAAATAAGTTAAATATCACTATAACATAAAAAAATGTGAATACGTGAAAACATGCAATACAACACTTGTTATAATAGTAAGTTAGTTTGGCAACTCGTCATAAGACAATTTTCTAACTTGGATCTGAAAGATTTCAATGTTCGGCAACCCTTGACTTAAGTGTGCTTAAATGCTACAGGCTCATGTCAGTAGATTTACTGGCATGTAAAATAACTAAAATACTAACTAGTCTCTCCTTCAAGTAACGTGTTATAACCGCGCTTGCGTTTTTCTGTCATGTGCCGATACGCTTCGTTGGCTTCAACCTGGACAGATACTACCCCTTCTCACTGACTAGAACATAAGTGAACGAACTGTATGTTACAATTTTGCACAGTTATCAGACTACCTCCAATTGCAGTCATTCATTAAATATATATCGTGTTAATGATTGCGCTGTCACAAGAATGTGGTCACGACTATGAACAGCCGGGTGACGTAATAGAATTTCTGATGTCCTGGCGACATTGGCTGCAGGCAGGAATAGGACGGGAATCAGAATATCATTTATGACTGCTACGTTTGAGACCGCTGTTAAACTTCAAATATTCACTTTAACGTTTCGATTGCAAAGCATTTCAAAGAGCTGAATTCTAAATTACAGAAGGAGAGTGTGCATAAAATCTGTTATGACATGTACATTGCATTACTATTTGTGTCTTTTGTGATTGTAATAAGTGTACTAAATGCAACACATTAGAATCACTACCTAATTTTGTAATGAAAGAATGCATATAATGTCCATACAAAAATTAGGGTAAATTAATGAAGATAAATAAGTAAATATTGCTGTAAGATTTAAGTGTGACTAACGAATAGAATGAAATAAGTTATGAATACCAGTCAATCCCTAATAATAATAATAATAATAATAATAATAATAATAATAATAATAATAATAATAATAATAATAATAAACTTGTGATGTATTGTAAGTAGTAACATGAACTGTTAGCTACCGGAAAAGGGGCTTGCCTGCCAATCCTGAGTCGGGGCGCAGGTTCGATTCTCACTTGGGCTGATTACCCGCTTGAGATTTTTTCGAGGTTTTCCACAACCGTAAGGCAAATGTCAGATAATCTATGGCGACTCTTCGGCCTCATCTCGCTATCACCCATCCCATCGACGCTAAATAACCTTGTAGTTGATACAGCATCGTTAAATAACCGAGTAAAAAAACATGAACTGCTACCAGGATCTGAAAAGGAAGATAACGGTGGCAAAGGAAGCTCTTAATAGAAAGAGGAGCATTTTCTGCGGACCTCTGGAGAAAATAAAATTAAGTGAAGTGCTCTGTGTGGAGTGTAGCATCGTATAGGGCAGAAACATGGGCATTACGACGAAGTGACGAGAAACGACTAGAAGCATTTGAAATGTGGGTATGGAGAAGAATACAGAGTGTGAAATGGACAGACAAAGTAAGAACTGAAGCTGTGTTGGAAAGAGCAAGTGAAGAAGGAATGATGCTGAAACTGATCACGAAGAGAAAAAGGAATTGGTTACGTCACTGACTGTGAAGAAACTGCCTACTGAAAGATGCACTGGAAGGAATGGTGAACGGGAAAAAAGAAGATATCAGATTATAGACAACATTAAGATATATGGATCGTGTGTGGAGACTGAGAAAGATAGAAAATAGGGAAGGTTGAAGAATGCTGGGTTTGTACTATAAGACCTACGCTTGGGCAGGAAACTGTGAATGAATGAATGGTAATAGTAATAATAATAATAATAATAATAATAATAATAATAATAATAATAATAATAATAACAATAGCAACAGTAATAATAAAAAAATTATGGTTTATTTAACGACGTTCGCAACTGCAGAGGTTATATCAACGTAGCCGGTGTGCCGGAATTTTGTCCAGCAGAAGTTCTTTTACATGTCAGTAAATGTACTGACATAAGCCTGCCGCGTTTAAATACATTTAGGCCGGGATCAAACCCGCAACCTCGAGCATAGATGGCCAACGCTATACCAACTACGCTACCGAGGACGACTAGTAATAATAAGAATAATAATAATTACAATAATAAAGTGTTAAAACATAAAAGACATAAAATATTCTTTTTGAGGTATAGATAATTAACAATTAACAATTAATTGGTATACTATATATAGCCATATGAGAGTATTCTACAATACTATTGTTATTGCTATTTATCCATCTGTAGCCTATAAGTCGAATGACGTTAGTTTAATTTCTGTTCCACAAAATTCTTTCATTTTCCTTAATGTATGTAGAATATAGATATCACACAACAGAAAGGATTATACAGAAAACAAATAGTTTTAAACCAATTCCTGTCACTTTTGTAGTGGCCGAAAAATTTATCAACCCTCGTCGTAATCCTTTAAATATTGTGTGAAAATGTAAGTTTTATTAGAGTTGTTTTCTACAAAATAGGGACTTAATATTTATTAAAGAGACGGAGTGGACCATGGAACACTAATTATATGGTGATGATAATGATGATGGTTGTGGTAGTGAGTACGATATGGCTGAACAACACAGGAACTGAAATACAAAAGCCGGTCTGTGACTTTATGTTTCAAACTTGCGAAATACTTGTAGATAAGAGAACAACGATCAAGAAAGCGAACATGTAGCTAAATTTAAACCTTTTGTCTCTTTGTAAAATGCAAGTAGAGTTCTCAACAAAAGATAAAGGGAGTGATAAGTGTCTGTGCTGTTGTAGTCATGAAAACGTAAGTTTTATTCCATTTGTGCTAAGGTTCTACTGCTGACTTAACCAAACTCGAATGTGTTAATCGAAACTGATGAATTAAGCGCGGTAGTTACAGCGTTTTACTTAGAATGTCGTCTTTCTCTTCAATAGATACGGAGAATGGGTAACATAAAAATGCAACAACCCTAGCCGCTACAAGAAGGCCAAGGGGAAGACAAGGAGAACAAGGCGAATATAAGGAGAAGAAGGGTAACACTGGGAGAACAAGGTGAATACAAAGAAATCAAGGCAAATATAAGGAGGAGACAAGAAGAAACGGAGAGAACAAGGAGAACTAGGGTAATAGCTCACAAGGAGAAAGGGCTGAAATACAGAACAAGGCAAATACAAGGGGAACAAGGGGAAATGGCGAAAATACATGGAGAAATAGGAGAAGACAAAGAAAAGGGATAAAATATGGAGAACAAGAGGAATCAAAGAGAACAAGGGGAATACAAGGAGAATAAGGGGCAAACAAAGAGAAAAAAGGAATACCAAGAGAACAAAAAGAAGAAAGAGAATGCATGGTTAACAAGAAAAATACGAGAACAAAGAGAATAGAAGGAGAAGAGGAAAGAACAGGGCAATACATAAAGAACAACGGGAAGACAAGAGAACAAATGTATTGCAAGCAGAATAATGGGAATACATGGTGAACAAGGGGAAGGCAAGGGAAACAAGGACAATACAAGGAGAAGACGGGTATGGCATCATACGTTGTTTCTATCATTCATATGTGGTCCAATTAGAGTATTTAACACTAGATGTCTCTGGTTGTATTTCTAAATAAGTATAAGCTAATTAAATCTGATACTATGTAAGTAAATAAATATCACATCCAATAATAGCACAGTATATGTGTGTGTGCCTAATACCTACCCACTTCACTTTGCGTGATTCGGATTCCGTATATTGCGGATAGATGGCAGGATTGTGACCCATTTCCAAATTGCACACCACATCGGCGGGCCACTTTATGGATGAAGTGTATCTGTGAAGAGTAATGTCGTGTACTAGAGTGAGTGGATGTTAAGTGTTCGTGTAAGTGTAGTGTAGGGAATGGGTGAGGATGATGACGAAGGTGAGAAAGGCAGAAGGGGAAACCCGATGCCGGCACATAGCCTACTCATGTCGAATAGCACCAAGGGGGCCGCCAGCTTAACGTCCCCATCTGACGGACGAATCACTAGTATATGTTGTTATTTTTATTTTAGATTTTATTATTCTATTCGCAAAATAGTCATATTAAATATCATGCGAGGTTTTCATATTCTTTCCTTGAATTCGCTCGAGTTTGGAAACTCGTGAATTTATCAATAAAATGAAAACCTCTTGAGATATTCCCTGTGGCTACTTCACTGATATATTTATTTACTGTTGGAGTGTAAAAATCCATTAAATTTCAACCTATCAGAGACATCTATCGCTACAGTATTATCGTTTCAAATTATCGATTTTGTTTTATCGTCACTGCTTGGGAAGTTTATTGTTGCCTCGTACGTATACAGTTTAGACGGCCACGGCTGGCTGGTTGTAAGTAAAATTAATATTTTCACAATAGCGGGAGGTTAAAAAAGATTCGGTGAAGCTCCCGAGCAAGATATTGACAAAAAATGAAAACTTCAAGACTAATTAACACAAACAAAAGCCGAGCAGCTGTGCGTAACAAATCTGTGGAATTTTGCAAAGAACGAGGCATAAGCTTCTATGTGATACTACAATGGAAGACATCAATAAAATTCTGCAAGACTGCGCTGTGACTAAGAGAAAAACTGGTGCAGAGAACTACAAAGAATAATCTTTAAATCAACACTGAATGTTAATGCAAAAATGGTACAAGGGAACTGTTATATAAAAAGAATCGAAGTTAACCCAGATTTTCCCACCGTCCTTTTTTAAGGACAGTTGCAGTGCCTTCGGATATTATGTCATTGTTGGTGTTAGGGACATTTTATAAGTTGTGCGATAATGTTGGTAGTATTTTTTAGCTTTAGAAAATATACGTTCCTTGTTTCAGTTTATTCCAACATCATTTAACCGATTTTTGAGAGTAACTAATGTGCTACTGTATTTTTATCAACAGTAATCTCACGAGAGGTTTTGATTTATCTAGAGAAAATCAAAACTCGAGTGGGATTTAATTGACTATTACACGATTAGAAGAAAGTATATAAAGATTATAAGTAACAAAGTACTCCAATACAATAAAATATTAATTGACTTACGAAAATAAACCTGTCTTCAAATGTATTATTGCACCATTACGCTAGATGGCAGTTGTGCCAACTATGGAATCTTCATTGAACTCTGTAGACGGTTACTAGTCAAAAAAGCTTTGTTGATTCAGTTTCATTTTTATTAAGACAGTTGCATTCCACTTCAATTATCCGAATCCCAGTAATCAACGTCACTTGACAGATGATTTTCAATAAATCTTAATATTAAACAATCTCTGATACGTGACTATCCATAATATCATATAGCAGAAGCTATAACATAACCTAACTAATATACACAAGTGTTAGAAAAGTTTTAATTAACGACGACGACATAAAAAATAAACATGAATAATTTTAAAAGGAATAATTATTGAATGTACAATTTTCAAATTTGAATGTGGTTGTTGGTTCAATTGATATTATATTGGACGTGTGCGTAATAGAAGTGGAACTCGTTGATTTAGGCCTACATGGTGTATTCAACTTATTCAGGATTTCAGAATGGTGCTCTTCATTTATTTGTAAATCGGATTTCAGAAGATGGATAGGTATGATCAGTGATTTTTATTAATTCTTGTTCTTGAATGCCAATGCGAGTCATATTTGAAACTGCTGTGCATCGACTGGAGTGGTTTGTAATTGTATATATATTTTTGACGTCCAGACCAGCGCAGTTTCAAATGTTGGCAAAGAAAGAAACAAATGCTAGGGACGCGATAAAATTAAACAAATGCTAGGGACGCGATAAAATTAAACAAATGCTAGGGACGCGATAAAATTGTGCGATAAGCAGCCATGATTGGTCGAAATACGTCCTTTCGTACCGTTTTATTGGTCAAAAGTAGTATGACGTAGTAAGAGTGTAATAGTCACAAAAAAATTTTTGGGCTTATCTGGGTTAACCCATCCTTAAGGAGATTAAAAAATTATTCTAAAAGTTGTGTATAAAGTGTAAATTTAAAAAAAACGTTACATTACTTAGGTGACATCTATTTACTTAGTATGACGATTCATTCCCTTGATTTGAGTTGTAAATTAGTTTAAAATAGCTTATAAGAGGGTCTTAGACCAGAAATTTTTAATTTAATGTAATATATAAGTATGAGTCTACGGAACAATAAGGGTGTAATTTTATTGTTGTCTTATTTTAACTGTTGTATTAGTGAAGCGAGATGAGTCAGTGAAGTTACAGTTTACAGTGGCAGTGAAGAGATTCGATCAGTAATAATTTATAGTATCAATGAAATGTGTTCTATAGTGTCAGATCCACACCTGTGGAGTAACGGGTAGCACGTCTGGCCGCGAAACCAGATGACCCGGGTTCGATTCCCGGTCGGAGCAAGTTACCGGGGTTTTCCCTCAACCCATTACGAGCAAATGCTGGATAACTATCGGTGCTGGACCCCGGACTCATTTCACCGGCATTATCACCTTCTTCTCATTCAGACGCTAAATAACCTAAGCTGTTGCAAATCAAGATTTCAGGTATAACTTCCTGTAAAGTTGATTTGAATAATTTCGAGGGAAAAATTGTTCAACCTAAGCTGTTGATAACCTACTAAAATATAGTGTCAGTAAAATGTGTTCTAAAGTGTCAGTGAAATGTGTTATAGTGCCAGTGCAGAGAGTGAGACGAAATTGAAGTGAAAGAGTACCAATGTGAAAATTATGTAGGGCCTATACATATGTAGGTTGTAATGGAAAATTAGGTTCACTTATTAAGTTATTTTAACTGTTATTATTAATTGTAATTATTGTGTATTTTGTAATTATTGTGTACTGTAATTATATGTTTGTATCAACTGTATTGTGTTTTAATTATTTCTTTTGTATTAATTGTTATTGTGTATTAATTGTTTTATTGTGTATTAATTGTAATTATTGTGTACTGTAATTATATATTTGTATTAATTGTACTGTGTATTAATTGTTTATTTTATATTGATTGTTTTGTTGTGTATTTTGTACTTATTGTGTGCGTGTGTAATATCAATTGTATTGTGTTTTAATTATTTCTTTTGGATTAATTGTTTTATTGTGTATTAGTTGAAATTATTGTGTGTAATTAAGTTACCACTGCCACCGGGAGTTTACCTACTTGCAGGGTAAACACAAATTCCACAATATGGGACATCTGGCCGAAATCTACGGCTGACCAATAGGATCCAGAATACAAAGCAGAGGTTAAATTAAAAATACAATATGATTGCGGAGAGAATATGGAACAATGATAAATGTAAACATAAAGTACAATTTGATTTCGGAGAAACATGAGATGAAAATATGTACATTGAAGAGTAATGAAATGAAGTAAAAAAAAATTACATAGTATTATAGAAGTGATTGTGTAAAATGGATAATGAATCTCTCAATACCATTAGACAAATTTTGTTAATGTCCTCATTAGAAAATTTAAGAGAAAGGAGAATGGTTTTGGTTAACTTAAGTAAAGTTCCCCTGGCGCCAAAAAGAAGTCCTTTCACTTCCCATGCATTAATATTCATTTTGTATCTCTCACTGAAGTGAGGAATACATGGATTGTAAAAAGACTTCTTTCCATCGTTAACGTTACTGGCTTGTTGATCATCCTTCTCAAAACGAACAGTGGGGTCAAGAATGAGGAATATATACATCGAACTTAAATCTACATTAATTGCAAGAAATGATGCAAGGAGACTACTAAGTTACAACAAATACCACTAAAAGAGGTAAGTGCCGTTGCAGTCAAGAAAAATTAATGTAACAATTTGTACTGGGATCTGTTGTGAAAAGACTCTCACGGGTTTACAAAAAAATATATATATATATTTTTTTCTTTAGACAATGCGTCACTTGAATAATTGTTATCGTGGTGCTGGTCAGAAATTATGGCATGCATTGGTGTAGAATTGCATACAACTTGACACAGTAGAACATGTCAATGTGGTAATTAGACATTTTCAGATATGAAGTGATTTATTCCGAATATGGAAAACGCAGGTATATAACCCTTAAAACTGTAACAATTTCATCTCGGGAAAATAAATTAAGATATTATAACTGATTCCATTTTTGTGAATCCCAACACGTCTTGCCAAGAAAGAGGCCGTTGATGTAACAAAAGCCCTGTTGCGTTGGTGCGAATTAATTTTCAAAGTAGACAGAAAAAAATCTAAAAAAAAAAAAAAATCTGGTTTGGACACAAACAAGACACCATCTATTCAAGTCGTTCTGCTGTGTGGTTACTATACGATTCGTGCTGGTATTCAGTTAAAGAAGTTGTTATTAAAAACGAGGAAACATCGGGGACATGCCAACTTAACCCTGGAACGCTATTTACAGATTAATGAGAAACATCATAAACTAATTGTAAATAAACAAAGAAATGAAATTAGTCAACCAATGCTACATCAACTCTTCATTACTAAGTATAAATCAGCTATTTTTATGCAACAAGCTGCGAAATGATAGTGTTTTCAGCACGAGAAGTGAAGATTGTCTACCGATCCGAAGGAGAGGTAGACAACACGACGAGTGCTTAAAACGCTAATTTCGCACGTGTTTCATACAAGACTTTTTAGACAGTCGCTTGAAAATCCCTAATGTATTTATATTTTAAAGAGAATAAAATTGTTGATTCATTCTCTCGCAATGGTGAACTTCTAATGTTAAAGACGAAAGAGTTTTATCACAGTCTAGTATATCAGTCACGAAACTCAATATGTAGCAAATGTGCATCCATAGATAGTTGCTGACCACTAGGATCGCTAATATCGCCCCATTACAGACAATGCGAAGTAGTACCGGCACAGTCTATTGCTCCTAGCACCCTCACAACTCAAGCTTCGTGACTGTGTAGCCTATACTAGACTTTGCTCCAATAGCCCCCTTAATGGTCATGGATTTTGATCAACCCAATGAAATGAGTGGTTTGCGTAATTTAAGTTTTTTAACTTAAAAATTAAATTCAACAAAAATAATATGAAACAGTTTATTCCTCGTCCAACCATTCATTCCAGTCCACAATTAAAAGACTAATGATTATGCTACCTTTGCACGGTGGTATTAATCCTACATTCATATCGAAAGAGATTTCATGGTCTTCGGATATGTAATAGGCTATGGTGATTATTTTGCTGGTTGTTAGGAAGTTGTTTAAGTGGAGTTCTGCTTGTCGGAAGTGAATAATGTAGGCCTATGCATCAAATCTCCAAATGTTGTAATTTCCAATTTAAATACCAGTAATTACACTGTGAATACTGATAATAAATAAATAGTTGGAATTTATGTTTTGAGTATTTCTAATTAGAGTGCTTAAAAGTGCTTTTAGGCACGGAAATTCGCTTTTAAGCACGCTATAGTGCGTAAATCAATGACTTTTCGATACTAAAATAAGAATCGAAAAGTCGTCATTATGAAACGATTGTCTAAAAAATTAATTTATATTTTTTATAAAATGTGGTTTTACGTACTGTAATTCTGCAAGTCCTACTTAATTAAATAGCTCTGCTTCATATCAGTAATCATATTATTCTGTTTTATGAATTAGTTTCATTGTCTATATAATAAAAATTAATAAGTTATTTTCATTGTAATTTTCCTTCAATTTCTGTCAATGAGTTATTTTAATTGGGTAGTTAACACTAGATGTCTTTGGTCAAATTTATAAATAAATATTTTCACTCTTTCTTTAAGAATATAGTAGGCCATGTCATTCAATGAAATGTAACACCAGATTAGTAAATTAAATATCTTACTCTACAGGTAGGACCCCTCTATACTCGGTGAAAATAATTCAGCTTTGTTCATAAACGTTCTATATGTACAGGGACATCATTTTATTTTTACTTCAATTTTTATTGTACCTGAGTTTTTGAATGTACTTCACTCCCACCCTTTCTACTAATGAAGTTCCAACTGTCCTCCAGACAGAATCAAGGCTGCATATAGTAAACAGCACTGAGTTAGTGAGTATAGTACGTTCCAGAAATATGTTCGCGTTTTGCAGTGACGAAAGAGCTTTCAATATTGAACCATATTTTCGCACAGGTACTGTTCGTTTGCCTACGTCGCATCCCGATTTCCCCCACCTGCTTCTGCACGTCCCTCTGTAAAAGCTGAGGTGTGTTAGCTCTTTTCTGAAAAGATTAATTTGTTAGGAATTGGACGTTTACGTAATATTATACAACTGTTTAAAATAACTTAAATAAAAGGGCCTCGTTAAGTAATTAACTGTCACGTGTTTTCCCCCCTTTCTATGATCCTACGGCATAACTACTTGGACGGACAGTAGATAGCATGTCTGAGTAATTTTATCTGTGCGGTTCGGGCAGAAGTGAAGATTGAATTTACAGTACGTAAGGTACTCTTTTATAGAGTAGGTACAGAATTATTTCAACATGAGTTACTAGTACGAAGGACGAAACTGGTAATTGGAATTAGATGCAATAGTGTATAGTGCGATAATATGCACAAAAGAACTGAAGCCTGTATCGAAATGAACGGCCACCATTTTCAAAAATGTGTTTAAATATCCATATTACGATTATTTTTCAATTGAACTTCATTCTCTATATTGTACGCTAATGTGCTGTAGACAGTATAATATACACTGCATAATGAATACGTTCGCATGGATAACTCAGGTCGTGAGTAAAAACACTTATTCTTAATACAGTACTGCATTTTGATTAAACAAAAACCTAATGAAAATTATCGAACTCAAAATTGCGATATTTCCTAGTTTACGTAAATGGATTGCGATATTTCCTAGTTTACGTAAATGGACGAACTACTTTTCTTCCCTCCTATACCTAGTAAAGTGATGTGTTTGTGTTTTACGCCAGTATCATCGAACTCCAGTCGTGGAAGGGGATAGCGAACGGTGTTTCCGGTTCTCTTAAGGTATAGCGAGGTTAATATTAAAAATGTTAATAAAAATAAAATGATGTCCCTGTATGTGTGTACACTCGAACGTCTTTTCAACTTTACAACGAAATTACAAATTATGCAGAGTCCGTGAAGTGGATTCTTCACAATGTTGGGCCTCCATCTAACAAGGGAATTACTCAAGTTGTTGAAAGAAATCTTGGATATTTCTACATCATTAGGAAGAGCTAATGTTGCTAATGATGTAGTTATAGAATCTAGAAAAAAATCTGATTTTTTACTGTTTTTATTCCAAAATCATATACTTCGGTATGTTTTTATTCAATTAGGCCTATACTACGTAATTGAGACAATAGTGAGACGTTAGCCATTCAAAGCATCACATCCAGAAAATATGCCAAACGATCAGGAACCTCGAATTCGTGCCGGAGATTCGCAATGAACAATTCTCGCAAACAGAATCGAAGCCGAAAACAACAAATACAAGATCGTCTTTACAATCGGCCAAGTCTGTTGAAGGCGAAACGTCCCAATCAGAATATGTGCCCTCGCCGGAAAAGAAAGCTCGAGCAACTGTGGCCATTACCATGAGATGAAAGAAAAGCTTGTTGCTGTTTTTAGAAAAGAAGATGGAAGGCTTAAAAAGTTGACAATAATAATTCAAGGTCAATTCGAATGCGTAAGTAGCTTGCGACGAATCCATCGCTGGGGAAAGCAACTCGTTCGAGGTGGCAATACAGGAGATTTGTTCAACAGGTTGTGTTATTTGATATTCTCTGACTTCGAAAATGCAGTAAACCTGGGTCATCCGGTTCACGAGTCCGACACTCAGATTTCGGCCAGAGAGCAGGTGTAGCGTAGACCGTCTCCTATGACGCACCATGGTAAATTGGAGTATTCAGCTGGCTTCATATTGGTTAGTGACAAACAATTAACTACCCGCCATTAGTAAAAAAAAGTTTATGCAAGTGTACTTCATGACAACTGTTACAAATGATGACCATTGAGATGCTTGGAGTCTTATGTCGAACGCAAGAACACAAACAAATGGGAATTTTTTAATATATTACGATTTATTTCGTATTTAATGTGACACGTTTGAAGGTCGCCTCTGTTTAAAAGCACTGGAAAATTATATGTTTCTTTTTCGATTCTACAACTACGTCATTAGCTCTCGCTAATGATGTGGAAATGTATGTATGTATTTATTCACACTGCAAATGGGTATATACACTCAATAATGACAATAATAAGCAAAATTAATAAAAAGTACAATTAATAATAAATTAATAATAATACTAATAATAATAATAATAATTAATACTAATAATGATAATAATTAATAAAAATAACAATAATAATAACAGGGAGCATCCTAAATTAAATGAAGCACGTTCACTTAAAATAACATTTAAAGTAAATCTAATTTGTATCTTAACTCTAAGTTCGAACTAAAAGCCACGAGTATGATATGCGCCGTTCAGAGCAAAAGTGGTGTAAGTCAGAATTGAGTAATGAGGTTTAAAGTAAAAATTCTGTAAAATACAGCGCAAAGTAGCAATTAATATGTCCCTCTTGCTATTCACTGGCTACTAATAGTTTAAATAAATTGAATATTAATTGCTACTTTGCGCTGTATTTTACAGAATGTTTACTTTAACCCTCATTACCCATTTTTGACTTACACCACTTCTGCTCTGAACGGCTCATATGTTCATACCTGCACAAGTACCTTTCAGCACTACACTCATTTCGCTGTCAACTCACTCACTGCACTGGAACTACGACACATTTCACTGATTTCATCCTGATTTCACTACCACTTCAAAAACATTTCACTGTTCAAATACTTTGCAAGGCCACTATGAAATATAAAGCTTCACTGACAGAAACACACTACACACTTCACTGACACAACACACTTCTTCACTGATACAACACTTCAATAACTAAATATCAATTACACCCTTTAAATAGTGTGTATAATATACTACAGTCCATTAATAAAGTCCTTAAGTCTATTTTAAATAAATTTCTGGTTATTGGTAAAGCCTTTAGTAAGTCTGCAGGTAAAGCATTCCAGTCCCTGATAGTACGATTGAGAAAAGAAAACTTTCCAGTGTCCGTCCTCTGTCTTCTTTCCCTCAATTTATATGAGTGGTCGTTTCTTGAAGAGTAATTTGGCAGCTGCAACCTATTTTTTATTTCTCTCCAGGCAGGCTCACCTCTGTATGTTTTGAACATTGCGCATAATCGAATTCGCGTCCTCCTGTCCGTAAGTGTGTCCCATTTTAATGGTGAATATTTCTTTTTGACAATTCGAGTAGCTTCCTTGTAAGACAGTACAGAACATCACATTGTTAGTGGACAAATATTGATGTCTTGACGGAGTTCGAACACACGATTCTGGTTTTCATACAATGTTAAAACTGCGTCTTACTCTTTGCGTACACTGTGGCTAGAAATGATAAAATATACTATAAAAAAATTCCGAGTCTCGAAAGCACTTCAATTGTTATATAAATGCAAGAAATTCTCTGAATGTTTGTATTGGTGTTTACAGAGAATAAATAATAGAAGGAAATGGATACGGACTAGTTATAAATTTATTAAAAATAGATATCGAATAAACATGCGAGTTACCTTCAGTAACAGAATTGATAACAACATCAAGCCTTCGTACTCTATATCTGTGCTTCTAAATAGATTATTTTCTTTCAAGTGTATGAAATTCCATGTAATACATCTGAAAATATCCTTCCGGGAATACGGTAAGTGAATTCGCAGAAAATGCATATGCATTACAGAAATGTCAAGCCAATACCTAACCACACAATGTGGGGAAAATGTTGAAGCTTGGTGATCATAACTTTGAAGTCTCTCATGCTTTCATTCATACATTAAATAGCCTACATGTTTCCAAAAAAAAAAAATATTGTTATTTCTGATAATGAATTATGTATCTCATAGACAATTAGGTCTAATTTTTCGATAACTTGTTAATGAGGCAAAGTTTATGCAAGCAACAAAATAACTTATAGACTTTTTCCCACTCCCAAAAGAAGCTCATAAACATGTAATGGACTTCAAATGCATAGGCAGTACAAAGAAGATTAAATATAGACGTGGGATAATTAATTGATATTGGGAAGAGAATTGTACATAAAACGAATATACTAAAAGAAACCTGCAACGAAATTTATATTTGTAGTACATCCATTTTCAACAAGAAAGCTATTCATGGACAACGATTTAACTTCAGATAGAACGCGATTTATGCACCTTCTTTTTTATTTAAAATTGAGCTGGTTTCTTTCACTTTTTCGTTAAACTCTAGATTGTTGAATGAAATGTTGAAATCCAGGATCTTTTCGTATAAATATAGCACGACACTTTTTGCGCGATTTCTTCGCAATATAACCTAGGTATCATAGATGAAGATTCGCTGTTCTAATGTGTAGTGTTCTGTTACAAATTAAACTGAACTGCACTGAATGGAAGTTAGCTGTATACTATTGTTCTAACCTCGACATCCCTTCAGTCTGTGTTATCTGTCCATACCACACAACACAAACGATCCAGGGAAATGTACACTCTATTTCCTCAGTAGTCGCGTTCTATTTATAGCAGTGAAAGACCGATAGCATTTACCTGAGCGAAACCTGTTTCCTGGGTAAAGCTCTGTATAATTGTCTCAGGCCAGAAATGAAAAAAATAATGCAAGAACTGACATAGAATTTGCAATGAATTGCTTGAACAATTTTAAATACATGAGCAGAAAACAATCGCAATACAACTTCTGAGACATCGCCTCAAGAGGCATGTGTTCAATTGATCAACTGACTAAAGCAGTGGCTCTCATTTAGTAGTCTGACGATTCCCTGGGGGTCCATGTAACTCATTCAGGAGAACTCTCACGCTATTCATGAAGTAAGAACTTTTCTTACAGATTCAAAATTTTCTCGTGGTCGGTTGAACAGATTTTTAGTAGTTGTGTATGATGGCTATTAGCATATTTGAATGTTTTTAACACTAGCCATCAAGATATTAAAGTGTCTTCTACATTTAAGATAAAGCAGTGATAAAAATGTTACGGTTATAGACAAGCCTAATTCAAGGTGGTATCCTCATTAACATTCTAGAGTTCACTGACGAAGAGTTGCTGCCAGAAGGTAAACGCGACATCAACGAGCACCTGCATGATTTAGCAACTAGCTTCAGAAATTATTTCCCTGCATCATCAAATCTTGAGAAGCTGTACACGAGAGATAGAAGGACAGACGGTATAAATAATTCCAAAATGCATATTAATTGAGGAGATCGAGGTTTTAAAATGGAAAAAAGACACTGATGTGTGTTATTGTTTTAAAAACAGCCAAAATTTTCAAAATATGCAATTTAATATACATATTTTATTTATTTACTTATTCATTCATTCATTGAACCATTAATTCATTTATTATTTATTTATTTACTGCATTTACTTATTAGCTCATTCACTTTTTCATTTATTTATTTATTTACTTGTTTGTTTCTTTGTTTATATTTATATCTATCCATCCATCCATCCATCCATCCATCCATCCATCGGCCTGTCTGTCTCTCTATCTACAAAGTAAAACAATATTCTTGTTCTTAGATTTTAAAGATTCATAAAGCACTCAGCATTAATTTACTTTAGGGCTTTTAGGTACATCATTATTTGATATGCCATGTATTGAAGACTTAGAGTCGACCAATATGACACAGTTGTTGAATTTATCCATATTTACATGCAGCTGGGAAAATGCTAATTCTAATAGCTTGTGTTTTTCCATGAAAAGCTGTTTTTTGGTTCCTGTTGCTACATATAAGGAGAACACGCTGCTGCATATTGTTGCCTCAGCTGCCTCAATACTACCGAGAAACATTTCAGGCACACCATATAAGTATAAAAAAATATGTAGCCTAATAGGTCTACACTTTTACAGGGTACATCAAAATGTGTGAAAAATCTATATAGGGCCTAGCATTAAAATTTCGGAATAAGGACTTTTTTACTGCGATTTTCCAACATTTCGTTCTCTCTTAGCTGCATATGTAATTACATAAAAACTGAGCTCCAGCAAGTACCGTACATATAGGACTAAGAAAAAAAAAGAAAGGGGACCGTCGCTTGGTTTTTTAAATACTGGAGGTTCGTAGTTCTTTGCTTTCTTAATTGGTTATTTTACGACGCTTTATCAACTGCGATGATCATCTATCGTCTGAATGAGATGAAGGTGATAATATCAGCGAAATGAGTCCAGGGTCCAGCACCGAAAGTTACCCAGCATTTGTTCTTAATGGGTTGAGGGGAAACCCCCGGAAAAAGTTCAACCAGTTAAATTATCCTAACCAGTATTTGAACCTGGACCCTCTCGTTTCACGGTCAGACATGCTAACCGTTACTCCACAGCGATGGTCATTCTTTGCTAAATGGACTAAACGATAAATGGATAACGTATCACAGATAGGCCTACAGAGTAGTATCTATATCACGTTGGACAATGCGCAGAAAAAAACACACACCGACATCAGACGAACACTCAGAGCTCCGTTATAATTTTGCTTCCGTTCAAAGATACGGCTTTGCGTTCTAGCTGCTTTGCAGAAGAAACAAGAGAACTGCTACGAATATTTAATACTTAGTGCTTTACGCGTGGGCGCGGATTTAATTACGGGCAGTGCGCCCCAAGGCGTAGACTCCATGAAAGTGAAGAAAGAGGAATGTTTTATTAAGAGATAATGAAAGCGTGTGAAATGTTTCCTTCAAGTAGTAAATGCGAAGCAAGGCGTACTACGTTTGAGGAAATATGTAAATGTAGTGGGTAGTAAGAGGGAAAAATGAACAGCATAAAATCTGGTGTATTCACCTTTCGACACGCTGCTGAGAGAAAAATTATGCAGTCAGTAGTAGAAATACTAACGATAACAACAAACGGAGAAGGTGGAAGAAGAAATACGAGGTTCACATTTTGTTGTCTCTTCGTAAAAGCTTTATATATCATGTCTCACTACATGGTACCACACACAGAAGACAGTAATAAGTGCAGATTAATATACACTATTTTTCACATGTTTGAAATTACGTAGTAGACTGCAGTTATGAATAATTATGTAGCTTTCTCATAACACGCCAAAGTGATAACTAGACCACGGAACTTTATGTATTGAATAACCTGAAAATAAGCATGCAACTATGCAGTAAAAACTGATGAAATACTTATTTACTTACTTACTTACTTATGGCTTTTAAGGAACCCGGAGGTTCATTGCCGCCCTCACATAAACCCGCCATCGATCCCTATCCTGAGCAAGATTAATCCAGTCCCTACTATCATATCCCACCTCCCTCAAATTCATTTTAATATTATCCTCCCATCTACGTCTTGGCCTCCCCAAAGGTCTTATTCCCTCCGGCCTCCCAAAAAAACTAATGAAATATGCAGTAAAAATTGAAATATACGGTAAAATATACATTTTAGAGTTTAATAATACGATGTAAGTGAAAATAATTTAAAGCAGTGGCCGTCAGCACTCGTTGAAATGGGTAAAGGGTAAGCGTAGCCGTCCCGTGTGCCCCGTCGTGCAGCAGGAAGAGGTAGAGAGCATACCCGCTAGCAGCTACGAATGCACCATAGTGCAGTGTGTTCTCCCGGGTAAGAGACGCTGGCCCCAGGGTGGTTTGTGCTGATGACCGCTGATTTAAAGTATCCATATTGCACAGAAGACTATTTTCCCATCAGTAGAAAAACTTTGTTTTCACAAACCCATTTCTTCAATAAATCTTCTTTGCTACTTTTCTCTTTCGGAATATTGGTGGTTAAACATGTAAGCAGATTGATCATGTACTGGTTCTTCGCTTGGTTATGCAGTAAAACTTGTTGAAAACTTGAAAATTTACACTCCACGATGAAATACATTCAGTTTTGTTTCTACTTGTATTAAATCAGAGCGCACTAGCAGCATTGTCTTCGCAGCAATTTCATGATCGCACTAATACATGACTTTATTGTCTCAGGTGTCAGGCTCTACGAAATCCGAGTAAAAGGTGGTAAAAGTCTGAATAACATCTAGGCGACGCGTATTTTCGCCCTGGCTCCTGAAACATTACATTTCCTACACAGAGCAACAGCTAGCCTCATGTTAAAGTGGACAACGACTCAACTTATACACTAGGGCAGGGATACAGAACTGGCGAGAGAGGGGTGGAAAGCATGGGGAAAGCGTTGGTTCCCCGTCCACAGTCGACTGGCGTTGAATGACGTCACTGTGCTCCGTAATCAATCACATAACACAGACACTGAATACAAATCTCTTTCCCTACCAAGTCAATGACGCTGGGGGTAGAAGGAAGGGATGAGTGACGTATTCCGATGAGTGACGCAATGCCGCAATTGTCGCCCAGTTCTGCAAGCCTGCACTAGGGACAAGTATCCATTGTTGTCGCACCAATTTCACGTCTTCAACAGTGATGAAATAATTATTAGTTTTCTTTCTCACATAATTTTTATTTTTCTTGAAAATTATTCTTATCAAAAAACTTATTTGACAAAACTTGTTTGCATTGTATTGATCTATTATCTCTGTGAATTAATGTAATGAGTTCCCTTCCACTCTGTATATTTACCAGAAGTCATATTGCTGTCAGGAGTGTTAAAAAACATTCAATATCTCGAATTGGTAGTATTCATAAAAACAGGAAAATAAAGTATAATAAATAGATCCTAAACTTAATACTTCCGAGATATGAGTAGGCCTATTATTCAGCAACATCATAGGAGATTTTAATGTAATTTCCATTAAAAACATTCAATATTCTGAGAGGTGATAGTATTCATAAAAAAAAAGAAAAGACTGTAATAAACATGGGCCCTAAAATTAAATTCTATACGACACAAGGGCCTATTTTAATGTGAACTATTTGCGTGTTTGTTATTGGATGTACTATTACTGCCGAAACCAAATGTCTGTACACCACGATACCCTTTTGTTTACAGCATTTTTGATATGATAAGAAACAAGCAAAGAGATTACATTAGAAGATATGCTGTTATTACAATGAGAACTTCGAAGTTGCCGTAGCGTCGTGGTCTAAGGCTTATCTGGACTCGCGTTACGGAATACACACTGATTCGAGTACTCATGCGGAAGGAATTTTCCTCATGAAATTTCTACCTGTGCATGGGAACGGTGACCAACCAGGGAGTTACGATAGGTAGCGAAATCCGGTTTCGAAAACAGCTATAACGGCTGTTGACCATACGGTACCCCGTTCTGGTTGGATGATCGTTCACCTCTGCTGAAGCGTGTGGACGTGAGACCTGGTCAGTATTGGCCCTTCATGGGCTGTCACACTACGGATTATACGAAGTTTTAGATAATAGGATTTGGACTCACAAGCATACATTCTGTTGGGGACAGATAAAAAGTTAAATTTTTTTCTCCCACCATGTTAATAATGTCAAAAGAAGTGCTCATACAAATTTTGGCTACTCGGCCACAATTACGAGGCCGTGCAGAAAGTGATTTTCCCTGGAGCTTTTTACAGAAAAAAAGCACAATTACATGGAAAGATTTATTGAAAAAGATACAGCAATTGTTACGCTATTTGTCAATATATTCCCCACTGGAATTGAGATATTTGTCATATCATGTGATAAATTTTTTGTATCTTTGTATCGTAGAAGTCAGCCGCCTGAGATCGGAACCAGCGTTTGACAGCCGTCTGCACCTCTCTGTCGATCCCATGATATGACAAATGTCTCAATTCCTGTGAGAAATATGTTGAAAAATAGATAAAAAATTGCTGTGTCGTTCCAATAAATTTTTCCAATGAAATTGTGTTTTCTTTCTCTTAACGGGCCCTGGCGAACTTATTTTTTACGGCCCTCGTAATTGCTGTCGAGTTTCCAAAATTTTTATAAGAACTTCTTTTGACATTATTAATATGGTGTAAGAAAAAAAATTACTTTTTTATCTGCCCCCATCACAATGTTTGCTTGTAAGTGCGCAAAAAAATAATAATTTTTCCTCCCAATAAGTTAAGGTAAGAGTGAGGTAGTGTGAGTATGTATTGTGCATGTTTATGTACCTGTTTTGGTATTCAAAACGTACAAAAATAAAAATAAAAATAAAGGAGATAGAATTATCTGTTTTTGCACTGAATCCTTCGATTCTATCCTGGAATTCCAATGCACATCGTAAAGTTCCTTCACTGATTGCCACATCCGAAAGTTGCTATCTGTTCGGAATAAGTTTCAGGCGGGAACTTGGCGAACTTGTTTCAGCAAACTGTTGCGTCGCTAACAAGTGGCTTGTCTCGTATTGATTCGCCGTGCTGTTGAACTGGGAGATGTTGTTCTTGTCATTATTTAGATGTGATGATGGAACAGACAACAGCGCCTCCTTTGGTGTGAAACCCTTCTACTATTTATGTTGGACGTGATGTAGCTACTCCAGAGAATAGTAGCCTAGCAGATAAAGAGTATCAATACTCCACGGCTTTAAACTTCCTGCTTTACATTATTTTGCATGCTGCTACGAAATCGACACACAGGAAATAGAATGTTCTGAACTCTTCAGCTTTGCATTCGTTAGTAACAGTTACTCCAGTAATTAAACGGGTATGTAGGTATGCATCATACAGGGTGAACCATAAATGATGTAATTGATTTCAAGGGGTTATTTCAAACAAAAATCTTTCATATAATTTTGCTCGTTTTTTCTTCCTTCTACAAATAAAAATTGTATTATAAGTTATGAAACATTTCATAGCGTATTTTGGGAAAGCCACTGACTGAATTCCCAATATGTTCAGTCAAGTTAAGAGAAGAGTGTATTATGATAATAAATGATTGGAATAATTTTAGTTTTGCCCTTTAAAGGTGCAAAATTTTATCCGAAGAGATGTAACTTTTCGTTCTGAAAAGGAATTTTAAAGTGTTACATTTTTTCGGATCAAATTTCTGCATATTTTGAAGGACAAAACTAGAATTCTTTCAATAATTTATTATGATAATTAGGGGGCGGATGTTGATGAAAAGTCATCTTCTTATTTTTCACATTAGGACGATGCCTATTAATATAGAAATCTTTTTATATCAACATCAACGTAAAAAAGTAATTTCTTACATTGTATTTTTTGCATTTTTGACGTTTTTGAACTAATAGTACATTTTTCGGCATTTTTTGGTCATTTTTAATACTTTGAAGAACTTTCAGATCATTTGGAATGTAATTTCTTCTTTACCGATAGGTCTGTTAAATCATTTTCTAACCAAATAGGTCAGTAGTATTTACCTATTGAATAAGTGAATAACAGTGCAGTTTGTGTTTTATAGTTTGGAACAGACTCTAAAGTCCATCCCTCATTCCACTGAAGGCTTCACTTCACACAACGGAAGTAATATAAAATGCTTGACAATGGCTTAGTTTAAGTGAGGGCTTTCACCGACCACCCCTGATTGAAACATATTGTAAACCCTCATTAAAATCTATAGTTTTCCCTTAAAACCTTCATTTTATTGCATGTTCTTTTCCTTTATCTTAGCCAAATTCCAGGAAGTTGCCTCCTCTCTCCGATATTTGCAGAGCAGTTATTGAAACAAGGTGACTAATTTTTAAGAAGTTGTGGTGAGAGTACGGTGAATAATATTTAAATGTCATTTTCTTTTAATTTCATGTTATTTTTCCATTATTTTAAGGGCATTTTAATGATCATTTTAAGTAGATTTTTAGGTCATCAACATCCGCCCCCTAATCATAATACACTGCTCTCTTAAACGACTGAGTATATTGGGAATTCAATCAATGGCTTTCCCAAAACACCCTAAGAAATGCTTCATATATGACAATATTTATCTCGAAAAGGAAGCATAAACGAGAAATATTGTGTTAAACCTTTTTTTGTTTGAAATGTCTTAAAGAAAAACACCCTGAAACTGATGACATTACTTACGGTTCACTCTATATACACTCTTTACTCCTCCTTTCTGTGGGTCTAGAAGTCTCTTCTTTACTTGTGATCGAGAGTTGAATATTACTTCCTACTAAGAGTAGTAGTACAGAACATTGCTAAATAACTTTTTTATTTGTAATTTTATTGAAAAATAATTGTTATAAGAATCGTTCGGAGTAAAGGAAGAAATCTTTCACTATAGGCTATGTAAAGAAGTATTTTTTTTATTTTGTTCGGGATGAGCAAAAAATGTAGGCCTATTTTTAAATTGACATCCTATATCTACTTTTTTACTTTGTATTGTTCAGTTTTGAAACCTATGGGGTCCACTTCCGTGGAACAACGGTTAGCATGTCTGGTAGTAAACATTGCCGGCAGAGGAGAAGGGAAGTATAAATGCTATTGAACCATGCTTATATTGAAGTTGAGCGGTCTGAAGCGTTCTACACCCGCCCAACCTCAAGACAACTGTGCAGTGAACCTCTGCCATTGCTCGAACAATAATTATCCTTCTCTCTCCCTCTGCCGGCAATGTTTATGTCGCCTGTCAGACATTAGCCTATGGAACGAAGCATAGATAACCAACGCAGTTAATAAAGCGTGTAAAATAAACCAACTAAAAGATAAATAAAATATATAGAGCCATACACATTTTTATTTATTTATACGTTTATAAATCAGTTATTTAATGGCACTGTACCAAGTACTAGTTTATTTAACGACAATGGAATTGGTGATAGTGAGATGGTATTTTGCGAAAGAAAGCCAAGAATTCACCATGAAATTACCTGATATTCGCATTACAGTTGGGGAAAACTTAGAAAAAAAGATTAATCAGGTAATTAGTCCCAGCGGGAATCGAACCCACGCTTAAGCACAGCTCCAGATCTGCAAGCAAACACGCTACCGTCTGAGTTACATTTGTGTTTTTCGAGATCTAAAGTCACAAAATAATAATAATAATAATAATAATAATAATAATAATAATAATAATAATAATAATAATAATAATACTTACTTACAAATGACTTTTAAGGAACCCGCAGGTTCATTGCCGCCCTTACATAAGCCCTCCATCGGTCCCTATCCTATGCAAGATTAATCAGTCTCTATCATCATATCCCACCTCCCTCAAATCCATTTTAATATTATCCTCCCATCTACGTCCCGGCCTCCCCAAATGTCTTTTTTCCTTCGGCCTCCCAACTAACACTCTGTATGCATTTCTGGATTCGCACATAGGCTACAATCCACATGCCCTGTCCATCTCAAACGTCTGGATTTAATGTTCCTAATTATGTCAGGTGAAGAATACAATGCTTGCAGTTCTGTGTTGTGTAACTTCCTCCATTCTCCTGTAACTTCATCCCTTTTAGCCCCAAATATTTTCCTAAGAACCTTATTCTCAAACACCCTTAATCTCTGTTCTTCTCTCAAAGTGAGAATCCAAATTTCACAACCATACAGAACAACCGGTAATATAACTGTCTTATAAATTCTAACTTTAAGATTTTTTGACAGCAGACTAAATAACAAAAGCTTCTCAACCGAATAATAACACGCATTTCCCATATAATAATAATAATAATAATAATAATAATAATAATAATAATAATAATAATAATAATAATAATAATAATAATAATAATAATATATTGCTGCTTTCAAAGTAGGTTTATTAACACGCCTAAACAATTCCGGGACTATTATCATGAAAAGATAGATCTTTTCGACGAAGCACTAAAAGTGTCGAAATCAAATAGCCTATTTCATACATTAACTTGACGTATAAACATGTATTTCTTAAGCAGACTTCAATTCTCAGACCAAAGACTGGTAAGGGATTTTACATGAACAATGACACACCAATGATAGGCCTACAAATAGAGTCTTTTGTTCTAACGCACGCCTTTTGAGACACGAGCCAATCAAAGCAGAGGAGAATGGTAGAAGGAGTGGAAAATTTTTTATGGTGCATATATAGAATACTTCTTACTGGTGTTTCTAGCACTAGACGTTTCGAGGCCACAAGGGGAAGGAGGGAAAATCTCTGACAGTAGCCTATCACGAACGAAACAATAATGATAGACACACCAAATCGGATCCGGTCGTGGCTTAAGTATCCAGCCAGAGTGTTGCGTGTCGTGATGGTAAGAGATCACCCCACATTGCGTCAAAAATAATGCCGAACTTCAGATAAAATGACATCCATAATAAAGTTGCGATATGACTATAAAATTAACCGATATATAAATGAGAATAAAAACAATACCAAATCGCATCTGGAAGCTGACAACTTAATTCTATTTACATAATAACGTCTAACTGCAATTAACATTCAATGAGGAGATTTTGTACAACAAACTCAGTCATGTCAAGCCTTGTGCTTACAAAGAATTATTTTTGGTGAAGTTTTATTAATGTATTGCCAATATAGGAAATTAAAAACAAACACTGTAAATACCTTAGTTTTGTAGTGTGGAGTAGTAGAAACTCAATGTGATCACTGGGAGAGCTGTGGTCCCACCCAACCCGCCTTAAATAGGTTCCTTACTTATATAGAAAAATCGTCGTATTTGAAGGAAGAAGGCGGCCATATTTCGTCGTTGTGACGTTATTTGAGGTGGAGTGGGAGAATGATTGCAGTGTCGCCAGCTGTGGTAACCATTCACATTATCTTACACACCTAACCTAACCTAACCTAACGTGCTACACACCTATTGTAACATTCCTAACGTTTAGCACACCTGTTGTAACATTCCTCACAGTTCCATTTCGTTTGCCGATATTGGCATCCCTGCTACACCTGTACCATATCGTCTGCTGGAATTCTGAGTCATCTAGTGGAAGTGAAGTGAAACTGCGACTCTGTTAATTACGTTTCCGAAGTTGTTTCTGTGTTATCTGCAAGAATTATTCTGTCATTGTAATGATAACTGCATTTATATTGTACAATAAAAATTGAAATGTGTCGTGGTTGAGATAAAAGTGTTCTAAATTGATTTCCAGCGCCACAATCCCAGTGATAAACGTGTGAATATTCGTCAGGAGTCCGTTGGAAGTGGCCGTAGGGAACTAAAAAACTTGACCTTATTTTTTTTTTGTAAATAAAATATTTTTGTGACTATTGTTCTGAGACTTATGAGGTTATGTCAGGGCCGGGTATGAGAGCTGCTCAGTCTAGCCGGCCAGAGCTGCTCTCGCTCCGCAAGGCACTTCAATTCCAAGCCAGAGCAGAACGCTCACGCAGTGGCGGACTCACATTACAGCTACCTTCCCTGCATTAATATAACAAGAACCACGGTTGTTCTATTCATTCAGTCTGTCAGTACATAATAGTTTATAAGAATATTACATCAATCCATTGTACATTACAGAATTTATAACACTCTTATTAATTTAATGTAATAAACTTCGCTCTAAGCACACACACAAATCATTAGGCTTATTTACATAACCCATAAGCACATACAGCAATCTCCTCACCACGGTTCTACGAGACAGGCGTATGGCTTCCACTTCCCCTACTTGCTGTGGACAAGGTTCATCTGCCAATATAATTAAACATCGCTTGATGAATTCACCTTCGTTGAATGTTTTCAATTCCTTTACAATTTTGTGGCAAATTTTGTAGCTAATTCTCATAGCCGATTCACTAAGTGCATTATTGTCATCCTGTTAAAATATAATATAATATAATATAATATAATATAATATAATATAATATAATATAATATAATATAATATAATATAATATAATATAATATAATATAATATAATATATGGTATGATACGATGTGATATGATACGATATGATATGATATGATATGATATGATATGATATGATATGATATGATATGATATGATATGATATGATATGATATGATATGATATGATATGATATGATATGATATGATATGTTATATGATATGACCATAAATTAATGCAACTTAAAAAACATGTTTCTCAGGCACATTATATTAGAGTATTTATTCAATATTTATATTGCATTATAAGTTTTCATAGTACATTTAGTAATATATAATTTTAAATTATACAAGTATTATGATATATCATAGTATAGTATATTACAGTTCATGATATATAATATGATACAGTATGTGATATATCATGAACTATAATATACTATACTATGATATATCATAATACTTGTATAATTTAAAATTATATATTACTAAATGTATAATAACTTATAATGCAATGTAAATATCAAATAGATACTCTAATATAATGTACCTGAGAAACATTTTCTTTAAGTTGTATTAATTTATGGCGTTCATTACCAGCATATTTGTCATATTCAGTAGCATGTTGTAAAGAATAATGTAGTTGGATATTGAACTTCTTAATCAGTTGGAGTGTTTTATGCCAAATTAAACACTTTGCTAATCCACTGCTCTCTACCAAAAAGAACTTCTCCTCCCATGATACATTAAAAGCATTGGGAGTAGCGGGCCGCTTTAGTCTATGAGCGGAAACTCCGTCTTCAAAGTTCGTCTCATACTGCAGAGTCACCACTGCACCGACACTGAATGACGTACAGTATGCTTACGTCACAGCGCTCGCAAGAAACGCTGTTTAAAGCACACAGCGCTCATTTCTCAGAATCACGTAATGTGCCCAGCCCTGGGTTGTGTTATGGAGGACATATTAAATGACATTGTAGCTTTAATAGAGCATATTTTTAATCACTATACAATAATTGCGAAATATCACAGAAATAATTAAAATATATGAATAGATCAGCCCTGGGCATAGGAGGGGAAAATATATTTATTTAAAATGTAAGTTTTTCAATTTGAACCTAAATTCAGGATTAGAATATAGACCTTTAATTTCTCTTTTAAATTAAACGTATTTTCATTTAATTCCTTTATATTCATAATGTTCTTCGAACATTTCATTTCAGTTCAATTACGCCTTTAACATATAGGCCTACATTCCAGTGAACAAATCCAAAACGATCAGCAAAATTTGGTACATTAAAACAATTAATATGAATGAAGGCTGTACTCACTTCACACAACATGTAAGCTTTTTATTAATTACTTCAATTTATTTAAAACATTCATATATGTAAATAAAACATATTCAATTACAGTTCCCTTAAGAATCATTATAGTATAATAAAAATTATCAATTACACCAACATTTTGATTAATCATAAATTTATTCAAATACATACCCTATATGTTACAGAATTAAAGTTGATGAATAAACACTATAGAAGATTCCAACAAATGTATTAGATAAAAACACACACCATTTAACTACACCAGTAATAGTTACATAACACCATGTGAGCTGTCTTAGATAGACATAAAGTACATATTTTATATTTATATTTTATCAATTTAACAATTTTATTTATACAATCCGTGACATCTAACAAAAAATGTAACATGAGTTATATGTATTAATATGCACATTCTACAATCATAAATTTCTCTTTTCGGCAAATCAACAAATCACACAAATTATTCAAAATTGAACATTTCCCAATACAATATTTTCAGTACATAAAACTGATGATTAATCATTCAACTATTGTTATGCATGTTACTATGTACAACTTAATGCACTAATGTTTAGAGTTCGTCAAACTTTTGAATATCTGATGATGCCGTACAAGCGAAAACGTTGATAAATATCTTTTTAAGATGTATCAGCAAATAATAAATTTGCAAAATTGATAAATCATATGACTGAGCATTTTAAATAAATTTATTATCTTGAATAGATTTATCTGAAAATCAAAAATGAATTGTAAAATAAGAGGGGAAGTAGAAGGGGCATAGAAACCCCAACCCACGTCCTTTTCGCTTACCCCGCATTATATAGAAACGCACAGTAAGGTTCTGTGCAACAGTGGTGGATTTTAGGTCACCAGCGAGTGCAAAAATTCTGATACAATCCATCACTGACTTCCTGTCCGCTAGTCCCTCACCAAAACATAACAGTCTCAGCCGGGGAAGGTGGAGCGGGGAATTAAGGGGTAGTGTGTAATGACTCAGTCGAGGTAATAGCGCCCAGATCTTGAATAGATGGCACAACCACATAATTATCTAGAATGGATATAACTCGCATTCCATATCAACTGTTTCACTATAAACCGCATTTTTTTTAAATTTCGTTTAATATTCACCATGTCCCATAACGTTTAGTCATATTACATGGTTTATTGAAACATGTTTATCACTTATGTGTTCATTGGTGTCCCATCGTCTTTTGCTTCACTGTTTCGTGATTTTTTGATATTCAATATGTTAGTCACTGTTGAATGTTCACTATCACTATCTTTTAGTTAATGATACTAGTTCTATTTACACTGTTTACATATATACACTTTTAGTAACTGGATTTTCACTATCACCATCTTTCAGTTAATGAAACTAGTTCTACTTACACTATTTACATATATACACTTTTAGTAATTATAATTATAGTGATTATAACATTTTGCTTATTGACTGTGTATACGCATGTTACAAAACTGAGACATATATTTACAATTGCTCAAAGTTTATAGAGTTCTGTTATGATGATGATGATGATGATGATGATGATGATGATGATGATGATGATAATGATGATGATGATGAATATAGTAACACTTGTTTATATCATCTAGGCAACGTTCATTTAAGTTCTTAAACAGAATTTTATAATTGACTATTACACTTTTACTACGTCACACTACTTTCGACCAATAAAACGGTACGAAAGGACGTCTTTCAACCAATCATGGCTGCTTATCGCACAATTTTATCGCGTCCCTAGCATTTGTTTAATTTTATCGCGTCCCTAGCATTTGTTTATTTTTATCACTACCCTAGCATTTGTTTCTTTGTTTGCCACCATTTCAAACTGCACTGGTCTGGACGTCAAAAAACAGAAAATTACAAACCACTCCAGTCGAAGCACAGCACTTTCAAATATGACTCGCATTGTCATTCAAGAACAAGAATTAATGAAGATCACTGGTCATATATGAAGAGCACCATTCGGAAATCCTGAATAAGTTAGGGATACACCATGTACATCAACGAGTTCACTTCTTTTACGCACACGTCCAATATAACATCAACTGAACCACCAACCACTAAAACATTCAAATTTGAAAATTGTACTTTCAATAATTGTTTCTTTTAGAATTATTCATGTTTATTTTTTATTTCGTCATCGTTAATTAAAACGTTTCTTGTTTATTTCATCATCCCTAATTAAAACTTTTCTAACACTTGTTTATATTATTTAGGTTATGTTTGTTATAGCTTCTAATATATGATATCATGGATAGTCACAGTTTTTAAAATACTTTATTTATAGAGCTTAAATCCATTGCACTTATCTGCCATATTAGAATAATATTAATATATGCTTTTAATCATTTTGGATTTATAGTTAAACCTGTAAATAGAGGATATCATTGGATAGATTCAGAGATTGTTTAATACTAAGATTTATTGAAAATCATCTGTCAAGTGGCGTTGATTACTGGGATCCGGATGATTGAAATGGAATGCAAATGTTTTAATAAAAATGAAACTGAATCAACAAAGCCTTCTTGACTAGTAACAGTCCACAGTGTTCAATGATGATTCCATAGTTGGCACAACTGATACCGGTAACAAGAAAACAATCATAAAACATTACTGCCATCTAAACGCCATTTCATACAAGTTGAGAGGATTTGAAAGCATTTCTCTCCCCTTCTACTTTCTCTGCGTTCGTCAGCGACAGCGTAAACGACATTTAATACAAGTTGAGAGGATGAGAAAGCATTTATTTCACTTTACGCTGTCGCTGACGAACTCAGAGAAAGTAGAAGGGGAAAGAAATGCTTTCAAATCCTCTCAACTTGTATGAAATGGCTTTTAGTGTAATGTTGAGATGGTACAATAATACATTTGAAGACAGTTGTATTTTCGTAAGCCAATTAATATTTTATTGTATTGGAGTACTTCGTTACTTCTAATCTTTATATATTTCCTTCTAATCGTGTAATAGTCAATTAAATCCCACTCGAGTTTTGATTTTCTCTAGATAAATCTGCTAGTGTTCCACTCGCAGATTTATCGATAAAAGCAAAATCTCTAGTGAGATTACTGTTGATAATACAGACGAAACACTTTAATTATTTTTTTTAATTCCCAATGTAGTGCCTATCTTAAATTAATTAAAAAAAACTGAAGACATAAGGAAAGGGCTTTCGATTGAAAAGATAAACGGCAAAATCGAGCATTAGAAACAACTACTGATGTAGCATTTTTGTAATGTAGGACAAACAGCAATAAATTACAACCCAATTCAGGAGACATCTGGAGTGTTAAAAATGAGATTATACAGCACTATACATGAGTTGGAGTTTAAGAGGATATAAATGGAATTAATCATTGAAACCGATGATGAGGGTGATGATAATGATGATGCTGATGTTGCCAATGATAATAAAGTGAATATGAGAGTGGTACGACTTCAGAACGAACATATAATTTATGGCATTGTTCCAGAGTAAACGTCAATTATGCTGCCTCCACTGGAAATATAAATTAAATTAAAACAGCTTGTTTGAACTTTCGTGTTAACGGAAATGCATCGCTTGAAAAACTCAATTCGCAAATAACGAACCAATAATTTGCTGTATATTTACTGCCATTCATTACATCACTTCTGTCACACACACAGCTGATACATGCAACCGCTTCATGTGTACCCACATAGAAAGCAATTTGCCTTTTCACCTCTTAAGGGGTTAGGTACAGTTTACAGCAGTAAAATTTTGGAAATATTCAATATTTTTTCCTCCATTATTGTATCTTATATATTAATGAAAATTTGTATGTGTAAAACATTGTCCTTCTGCTATATGAAAAAAAAAATTACGATTTAAAAAAATTAAATTATTTACATTTTTTTTTTCCAAATTTCAGTTCACTGTGTAGTGATGAAGCGTTTCCCACATGGGTCAAAACTATCCAGCATTCTGTGACGAATTGTTTGTGTGTATTTGTGTATGTCATATCTACAATATGATGCAAGATCACTTCTCAACCTTTGATAGATTGTCTGATAAAAAATAAATAAATTTCAAAAAATGGTCAAATATCAGTGTTTTCTTCTAACACAAAAAATATTATTTATTAAGGAATGTACTTAAAAGAGCATTACATTGTACACATGAGTTTCAGCAATAATATAAAACAGAGAGAACATGAAAAAGTTATCAAGTTTATGAGTTATGAGGGAAAAGATTCCTCACTGCACAGTAAACTGCCACCATTTTGAATTTTGAAAAAAAATATATATATCTTTTTTAAACGTAAAAATATATTTTTTTACATATAACAGAAGGACAGTGTTTTACACATACCAATTTTCATTATTGTACAAGATGCAGTAATGGAGGAAAAAAAATGTTTAATATTTCCAAACATTTTACTGCTGTAAGCTGTACCTAAGAAATGCCTGTTATTATTCAGTTGAGAAGCTTTTATCATCCAGTCTGCTGTCAAAAAATCTGAAAGTTAGAATTTATAAAACAGTTATATTACCGGTTGTTCTTTATGGTTGTGAAATTTGGACTCTCACTATGAGAGAGAAATATAGGTTAAGGGTGTTTGAGAATAAGGTGCTTAGGAAAATATTTGGGGCTAAGACGGATGAAGTTACAGGAGAATGTAGAAAGTTACACAACGCAAAACTGCACGCATTGTATTCTTCACCTGACATAATTAGGAACATAAAATCCAGACGTTTGAGATGGGCAGGGCATGTAGCACGTATGGGCGAATCCAGAAATGCATACAGAGTGTTAATTGGGAGGCTGGAGGGAAAAAGACCTTTAGGGAGGCCGAGACGTAGATGGGAAGATAATATTAAAATGGATTTGAGGGAGGTGGGATATGATGATAGAGAATGGATTAATCTTGCTCAGGATAGGGACCAGTGGCGGGCTTATGTGAGGGCGGCAATGAACCTCCGGGTTCCTTAAAAGCCAGTAAGTTAGTTAGTTAAGCTGTACCTATCCCCTTAAAGAAGGTAACCTGCTAAATGCTTCCAACATTCTTGTATCTTCTGATTTGTTTGATGGAGATTTTCTTACTTTTATACCGGTTGCTTCATAAGCACGTGTAGATATTAGATGAGTCATATTTAGTAATAAAAACAAGACTAAAGTATTTTATTTCAGAGTAACGGTAACTAACAAATTCAACTTAAACTGAAAGTAATTGAAGGGTTTTATGAAAAAAGAACTATAGTTCAAAAAATGCAAATTTGAGATATTAAGAAGCATATGGTAAGCGTACTGTAGTGGCCATCTGTTGAATTAGTTGTTAGGGGAAGAAAACATCACAAGCTCTGTTATATGAGTGGAATTTTTAATGGTTTTCATAAAACAACCATAGGCCAAAGACTTTTTTTTGTGGACACAGTCATTGTCCAGCCGAGGCGGCAATGGTAGCATTTACAAGTACCCCATTCATATCATCTTGAAAAATATATCCATACAATTTCAAACTGTAGCAGATTGGCAGTACTGCTTCTTACGTATGCGGCAAAAACCACCTCAGAGAAAAATACTTTGTCATGTGAATTGAAGGGTTTAGAACCATAGTGGGCCAAACGCCATTTACTAAAACCGTAGAAAACAAGAGTTAAAATTAAGTTATTACCATAATTCAATGGAAACATAGCTATAGCAAGTAATAAGTTATAAAGTATACACATTCAAATTAAATTATATGTCAATCTTCATTAAACTATGGTATTCACTTAACTTTAACCCTTGCTTTATCCGTTTTTAATAAATGGCGCTTGGCCCACTATGCGTCTGAACCCTTAAATTGTTGTGTTACGTATGGAGTCATTTTTAAGTGCAGAAGTAATCCCATGGAAGAAACATAAGGAGGAAAAACAGGATATAATAAAGGAAAAGAAGCTTAAAGGAGAGGCACACTTCAGCCACAACATGAGTATTACATGTTGCATATAGACTGAATTCAATTACATTATTTAATATATTAAGTTATTACTTTTTCGTATAGGCTTTATCTCAGATTGAATAAACATACAGTAGTCGTTAAAATTTAACTGAAGAATATTACTGGACAATCTTTAATATATTGTAAATAATTACAATTTAAATATGTATCTCCCTATTGTATTGATTAAGTCTCGTTGAGTGGAAGAGACGGCCTTATGCCGTTAACTCTGCCAGTGAAAATAAAACATTCTATTCTATTGTCCACAGTTACCTACATTTACACCATATATTTCTGTGAGGCAATTTAAGTTATAAATGCACTTCAGCTGTCCCAAGTTTCTAGAATACCTAAATAAATGGCATGATAAATTTCATACTTGAAGTGTCAACAACGCCCATGCCAGATAGTTTTTGTTTCTCCTGAAAATTTATGTTTTATGGACTGTGGCTGTTTTTTTTTTTTCAAGAAACCCTTCATTTTCTCTCATAAAGTTTACAGAGCTATTACAATATACATAGTAAGTGTTCGAAGTGATTTACTTAATCTCGTAGACAGAGACGTGCTCGTCGCTTTACTTATTTTGTAACATCACTCGTTCAACTCATTTCGGAAAATTTCACATCTAAGTTCAATTCGTCGCTGCATTTCTGCTCTGTCCGAAATGTCAGTGACGTACACTAGTGACTTCAGAATTCCCACAAAAAAGTCTAGGCGGTTCATGTCCGGTGGTCTGGCTGGCCAACCAGCTGGTCCTCCACGACCAATCCATTAGACTGCGAGGTAACTCGGAAATAAAGCACTTTCAGAGAAAATGTTTTAGGGCATTTTAATCTTGCTTTTGCTGCTACGTTACATACATATAATATTTAAACTTACTTATAGATCAATCTGTATAATTCGTGTGATAATCATAACGTAATAATACTTACAAACTTGAAAATATCGTTTAGTTTTTCAAGTAATTTTTTCTAGTAGTTTACAACCCCATAGCTTATGGGATGAAGTTGATTGATTTTATAACATAAAAAATAAGTAAATAAATAGTCCACACATGTGGGGTAACGATTAGCGTGTCTGGCCGCGAAACCAGGTGACCCAGGTTCGATTCCCGGTCGAGGCAATTTACCTGGTAGAAGTTTTTTCCGGGGTTTTCCCTCAACCCAATATGAGCAAATGATGGGTAACTATCGGTGTGGACCCCGGACTCATTTCACCGGCATTATCACCTTCATCTCATTCAGAAGCTAAATAACCTAAGATTTGATAAAGCGTCGTAAAATAACCTACTTAAAATAACATAAAATAGCATACTTCTTGGAATACAGTAACAATTAAAACCTTAAAATAGAGCATCTTCTGTGGACCTCTAGAAAAATAACGGCGAAGTGTAGAGAAACTACTTTAAGCATTTGAAATGTAGATATAGGATGAATAGACTGAGTGAAATGGACAGACAAAATAAGCTGTGCTATATAGGGTGGTTGAAGAAATATTTTATTTTTATTTTGTTGGGTTATTTTACGACGCTGTATCAACATCTAGGTTATTTAGCGTCTGAATGAAATGAAGGTGATAATGTCGGTGAAATGAGTCCGGGGTCCAGCACCGAAAGTTACCCAGCATTTGCTCGTATTGGGTTGAGGGAAAACCCCGGAAAAACCTCAACCAGGTAACTTGCCCCGACCGGGATTCGAACCCGGGCCACCTGGTTTCGCGGCCAGACGTGCTGACTGTTACTCCACAGGTGTGGACTTGAAGAAATAATAATGCCGAAACTGATCAGGAAGAGAAAAATAAATTGGCTGGATCACTGGCTAAGAAGGAACTGCCTACTGAAGGATGCGCTGGAAGGAATGGTGAACGGGAGAAAAGTTCGGGGCAGAAGAAGATATCAGATGATAGACAACATTAAAATGTAACGGATCATACGTGGAGACTAAGAGGAAGGTGGAAAAGAGGGAAGATTGGAGAATAATAGATTTTCAGTAAAAGACCTGCCTTTGGGCATAAGAAATTATGAATGCATATCCCTTTAATTGGCCATACATCGAGAGGTTTCATGCGTGTAACCGAAGAGCAAACATTAACATTTATTTTGACTAGCTTACCAGAATACCGGAAAATCCGAGCCTGTTAGTAGATCACACGTGCGGGATATTTACGGTAGTCGGGGTACAATGCCTGAGAGCAGACAAGCTTCCTTCCCGCCGTTTTCATTGCTTACAGTTCTTCGTAAAGTAATGACGCAAATACAGCCACAAAGCACAATTCTTGACGAGCGAATCCCAAGAATTTGTCACTGTATATCTCGAGACATATTATCTGTGACGTGGACAAGCAAAGTGTGCTTTTACACAGTAAAGCGAAAAACTGAGTTGTGACGTTGCAAAGAATCGATTTAGAGATTTTCGCAGAATTAACTATACCTGATACTGACACAAAGCAAGGCATGTCTGCCCACCCGTGGGCAGCGATTTCTCCTATATACTAACTATTGGACGGATTGTGTTCATTTTCAATATCAACTAATCTATCCAGGAATAGTGCCCATGAAATACATAATTATTTTAGTACAAATTAGTAGACGAGTTAGTCCTAATCAAAACCAAATATAATTATTGTTATTGTCTCCGTGATTTTTTGTTGCGAGACGATGAAGTTAGCTCTGCTATGAGAAAATAACGATTATACATGAAATTATGTTTTCGGAATATGTATTAAATGTCTTTCTCTTGTTAAATTTTACCGTGCCTGGTTAACATGTTTCAGCCTGTTATGGGCCATCTTCAGAACTGTTTGGTGCACTTATGCAGAACATATCACAAATGCTAACCACACCTACAGAAACATAAACATAGACATGGAAATTCTACATAATCAAAAAAAAAAAAAAAAAACAGAAACTAAACACACTAGAAAATACGAAATATATAGACACACAAAAACATATCCAAATGAAATTCTCAACACACAACTCAATTTCAGAACACACACACTCTTTGATTCCACATTACACTACACAAACACACCCCTACAGGAAACACAAACAAATGGCGCCAAGACCAACACCAACCAGTTCTGAAGATGGCCCATAACAGGCTGAAACGTGTTAACCAGGTACGGTAAAATTTAACACGAGAAAGGCATATAATACATATTGCGAAGTGATATAGTGTTAAAAGTTGTGTAATCAAGATGTATAGAAAATATGTTTACTTTTCATTACGAATTTTCTATTTCAAGATATTTTCTGTAAGGAATATCGGTCTCGAATTTTTAAATGCTATCGATGCATGCTTAACCCTTAAATTGACAAAGTATCCCATAGGATACAACAGGTTAATAGGTTATATGTTATAATTTTAATATAGCAATAGAAAAAAATTGGTAGGAAAATTAAAATTTCACAATACTATAATATTGAATTTGTAAATTTCATTCTTTTTTGTAAGAACTGGTGAGTGAACAATTTATTTTATAGTATTTTGAAACGTAAAGATTGTTTAATAAAGGTGCATCGATGTAAGTAACGTACGATTTAAGAGGCAAACATCTTTTTTTTAACACTTAACGGGCTTCTTATAATATCGATCTCGTGATTTTTGTTTTACTTTCCTACCATAGTAACCGATTATAAAGTTTTCCCTATCATAGTAACTGATTAACCCTTAAATTTGCAAAGCTTCATTTCTCACTCTAGTTTATTAAACCTTGTCGGACCGTAAAGAAAACAACTATTGCAATGTCCATATATTATATGTTGTACAATATGCACGTTGTTGGAACAGAAATTACTGAGAATTTGTAGATAAAATAACAATTGAGAAACGTCTTAGACCTTCGAGCATCAAAGTAAATGGTACTACTCTACCGGATGAACGTGGCACCAAAATAACAGCTCTCTCAGATCAGCTGATCTCGGGAAAAACATTACACACTGTGCTGTACGTTTATGGAATTTATTACAATTATTGTGGATATGACAGCATATCCTAGAATGTATTAAGATAAAAAAATGTTTCGGTAGATCCTAATTGAATAAGTGTCTTGTTTTAATGGCTTGTTTTATAATAAAACATGAAATAACTTAAAGATAAGCCCGCTATAAATGTCTTATGAACATATAGGATACTTTTACTGTCGACGTTTTAGTAAGGAAATTGAAGTTAGAAGTTACGAAAATGTATTAAGTAAGACTGAGACGAAGGAGTTTACAAAAGAAAGGACACTACTGTTTTTTTTTTTTAATTTTAATCATGGCAATTTCTTTACGACATTTGACAGTACTTTGCATTTCTTAGTCTGACAAGTACCCTTCATTTGGGGGGTAGTGAAAACATAGGTTATGTAACTTTTATTGATCTGAAAACTGTAATAGTGTGAGAAAGTTTTGTCTTACAGAAATATTAAATATAATAGTTTTGAAATAGCTTTGATTTTGTGATTAACATCTTGGCGGCTCTACCGAGACGTATAGCCAAGGTGGGGGGGGGGAGAGGAGTTGGTGCAATTATATGCCATTACCATTTCTAAATTTAATAGGACACTGTAGTTACTTTGTTGAAATAACCTGAGACGTATTGAAGATTCGATTGCAAAACTGAAACAGGAACACGAAACGAATAGGGTAATTGGTAAATTGAAGTAAGCCTAGCCCTATTTGTTTTTCTGTATTTGAATTCGTAAGCGTAATGATGCGCATTCGATAAACATACACAAATCTGCTCCTTTTTTAAGATAAATTGCTGGCAGTGAGGAAATCGTACACGCACTGAAGTTTTCCGAAATAAACATCATTAAATAACGTTATCGCGCTTTAATACATTGCAGTGAGGTTATTAATATGCATCAAGTGTAATCACCTACGTAATATTATCGTCATTTCTAATTTTTTGTGCTAAAATTAATCCAAAACACTCATATTCCATTAGACATACATTGGCCTTCCTATATGCCATATCGCTTCTGCCCTAGATCAGCTGATCGAACTCTGGTGCCACTATCCAGCAAGCCTTGCCCCTTCTATCTATTTTATGTTCCTCGTAAATATCCCTCGTTACAAGCATAAATGATTTTCCATAAAAGCAAGAAGTGAAACGAGAGAAATATGATTAAGAGCTTTAGGTCTATTATAAGCTTTTCTTCTTCATCAGGTACTTCATAGAAGTTTTGACCTTCTGAACTATTTTTCGCCATTCATTTCGGTCTTGGATGAGTCTTGGCCAATTCCTTAATTCCAGCTTTCTTATATCCTCTACTACATCATATTTCCATCTGTTCTTGGGTCTTCCTCTACTCCTTGTATTCATAGGTTTCCAATTACAAATTTTCTTGACTATTCTATCTTCATCCACGTGGTTGATATGCCCGAACCAAGCTCGTCTCTCCGCCTTTGTAGGATTAATTATGTTATGGTTTTGTATTGATTTATTGAGTTCCATGTTAATTTGAATTCGTCAGCTGCCATCTCTTTCTTTAATTGGACCAAAAATCCTTCTCCAACACCTTCCTATTATAAGCTACTACTGTTTTTTTTACGTGACTGTGTTTTTATTAAAGGTACTAATGGGAAAAATCTCACATTTTCTGTTACATGAGCGAGTGAGTGAGTAAAGGAATTTATTTATTTATTTACTTATTTATTTATTTAATTTTTACGGTTTCTGACGGATTTCCAGGTGTTAGACTGACGGGGATACAATTTATGTGTTGGTAACACTGACAGAACAACAAAAGAGCCTCCATATTTCTTTTGAGACGAGAGTTTGATGGCTATTTTATGAATCGTTTGTATGTTATGTTATTTAATTAAGAAAACAACTGAAAATTTCATCAGAACAACTAGCCTAATATTTTATTTATATTTGTTCTGTTGAAATTTTTACTTATTACCTTAATTAAATAACATAAACACACAAAAATAATAACATTCAAATCAAGATTTCAGGTATAACTCCTTGTAAAGTTGATTTGAATAATTTCGAGGGAAAAATTGTTCCGGAGCCGGGTATCGAACCCGGGACCTTTGGTTTAACGTACCAACGCTCTACCACTGAGCTACTCGGGAACTCTAACCGACACCGATCCAATTTTTCCCTCTATATCCACAGACCTCAAAGTGGGCTGACAACCGTCAAGCAACCAACTTCGAGTGCACACTAACTCCGTGTGACTTAAATTGTGGCTTTCTGTTAACGAACAGTGACGTGTATTATGCAAATCAAGATTTCAGGTATAACTCCCTGTAAAGTTGATTTGAATAATTTCGAAGGAAAAATTGTTCCGGAGCCGGGTATCGAACCCGGGACCTTTGGTTTAACGTTAGTGTGCACTCGAAGTTGGTTGCTTGACGGTTGTCAGCCCACTTTGAGGTCTGTGGATATAGAGGGAAAAATTGGATCGGTGTCGGTTAGAGTTCCCGAGTAGCTCAGTGGTAGAGCGTTGGTACGTCAAACCAAAGGTCCCGGGTTCGATACACGGCTCCGGAACAATTTTTCCCTCGAAATTATTCATAATAACATTCATTTTTAACAACCTTTATGCTCGACCATGCTGAAATGTAGTAATTATACACCTGGTAGCAGTCCTTTAATGCATGTCATTTAAGTACACCTACTCATTAAAGTACAGGTGTTCAGCCAATGGCAAGTCAGCTTTGTACCGTTATAAAACCTCAGCCAATGACAAGTCAGCTTTGTACCGTTATAAAACCGCAAGTATCGATTATTCTCGGATATGCAATCGAAAGAGAATTAGCGAAAAGTCACGGAGGCTGGAAATCCAATACTGTCGCAGAAGGTTATGTTCTGTTACTATAATAATTAGCGTTAATTGTAAATAATATTCAAATAAATTCAATTTGTCATCTCGTTTTTCAATGTCTAATTTAATTTCAATGTTATATCAAAGTTAATATTTAGTTTACTCTGTAGGTTCTTATAGGCTATCAAGGTCAATGTGGACATCTGTTCCTCGGAAAAATTCAATACTTTCGCGTCTGCGCACATCTCACAATTTACGAGGTATTGCTCAAGATCAGTTAGATACAAATAAAATGAATAATTTCAAGCTAGAAATATGGTCGAGCATAAAAAGTCGTATGAAACTCGCCTATAATGGTAATTAAGAAGCTCGTATGAAAATTATGAAACTCGCTTGCGCTCGTTTCATAAACATCCGTACTCGCCTCTTAATTACTATCATTATAGGCTCGTTGCCTAATGTACTATTATAATTTGATCAACAAAACCACCAATATAGCGCTCAAATTTTCAAATGTTAAGCGTCACAACCAAACCACCAGGAGCGCACCATTTGTTCTCTGCTTCCCTGCAGCGAATAGGGATTATATAGAATGGACACTGACCGAATTTTCCTGTGTTTTGTTTCTCTGTGCGCCGGCGTTTAGTTCCACTTTCAAGCGCTAGAGGTTAGTGTAATCGAGCACACGCTAATATAATAATTGAGTATAGAGTTGAGACACAGGATCCAAACATCGCCTACCTTATTGCATAATCCAGTAACGCTTTGCTTCAAATAAATTCAAGTTAACGGCTTTTACTTATTTCTCAGTGACAAACTAGTTGTAATAATATTTTTTTATATTTTATGTATAATAAATTATATTATAAAATTATGTATCAAATTCGTTTAATATTTGTATACAATATAATATAGGTATATCGTTTTACTTCTCATAGGAATTTTGTTTTTCATTTTCTGTGCTATCAAATCATTAGATATTTTAATTGTTGTTGAGGGTCAACGTCTCAACTCTCATTTATTTGAGTACATAATGTACCTAGATATATTAATGTATGAGTTATATTTCCGCTGTGTCGACTGCTAGCTAGAGTGATGTCAGTGCCAACTCCTGAGAGAAAGCAGAATCTCACGCTCAAACTGGTTTGAAGGTCATTGAAATCAGTCCTGCTACATCAAAGGTACCGACGCGAAGTGTCCATACTGTATAATTATTTATTCGCTGTTCCCTGTCGTAACATGCGCCGTGCACTTCTATTATTTTGTTGCTCTGTGGTGCCCTTTTTACACTTTATATTATGTAAGAGGAACGTGACTAACGAAGAGGAAGCAGTGATGTCATGCAGTGATTGCGGACCGTCGAGAAAACATCAACTTACAATGCTATGCTTGAAATAAGGATAATTCCATTTCATTACAGTACTGAAAACATGCTCAGATGGGCAGAAAACGTGCAGGCCTATATCCATTGAAAGCTTTAAAACCGATTCTTCTTTCTCATACGACAAGACTAGAAGACAATTAAAATCCCATTATGATAACAATAGTAGCGAATTCCTAGAACCAGCACAATCAGTCTTTCCAGTAATTTTCCACTCCACCGAGTTTGATAGAGACATGAGACATGATGCATGGCGCTTCCTGGATCTCACCGGGTCGTTTTATTGATGGATGGAGTACGGAAGTTCCCCTGCTCTGTTCTTTCTAACGACGTGACGTTAATTCGCGTCCATTTAAACGAAAAGAGCGAGCGAAACAGGCGACCAGTATTTATTGCGAGTTCGCATCGCAGTTGACGAAATTCACGATGCAAAGCATGGACGGATTAATGAAAAAATTAATCACTTAAGTAGCTAATCAACAACAAACAAGTGAGGTAATGAATTGGCTATTACATCAGTGAGTCAAAGAGGTTCATAAAAATTGAGTTTGTGTACAGGATGTAACGAAAATAGAGGGCCAAACCTCAGGTATGTATTCCTCATATGTAGAGAAGAAAAAAAGTTTACATGAACATGGGTCCGGAAATCTCTGGTTGCCATGTCATAGGGGTTACAAGAAGGATCATTGTGCACTACAGAACTTAGGTAGCCTATTAGTTGTTTAATGTTTCAGTCTGTGTACATTTGTTTACAGGAACTGACGTACGGACCTGCTCCCAAATTCCTGGCGTAGCACGTATTTTTCGAAGTGTTGCTTAATTCGCAGACGGAGAGTTTTCACATCGTTCACTGGAGTCAAACACACAGCGATTTCAAGTCCCCCACAAGTACAAGTCCAGTGGGTTGAGATCCGGTGAGCGTGGAGGCCGAGCAGTTGGTCCATCTCGCCCTATCCATCGGCCAGGGAATGTTGCATTAAGATGTCTGCGTACATTCAGACTGAATGTGAGGAAGCACAAAAGTTCTGGCCGATGGATAGGGTGGAGCATGATCCTCCTCGTAACCCCTATAACACGGCAACCAGGCATTTCCGGACCCATGTTCACATAACCTTATTCCATCTCTACATAAGAAGAATCCATACCTGAAGTTTGGTCCACTATTTTCGTTACACTCTCTATGTGTGAGTCAATCAACGACTGAGTTAATGAGTAAGTTAGATTAATTGAATGAACTGGAGAATGAACGAATGAATGAATGCATGTATGTATGAATGAAGCAGCATTTAATCAATATGAGTTAGTCAACCAATGAATGAGTTTTTCAGGCAATCAACATTTGAACAAATAAATGAGTGAGTCGATTAACAACTAAGTTGTTGAGTAGATTATCCCATAACAAGAGAGTGAATAAGATAATCAATTACTGACTGAAATTTTAAGTAATGATTTGAATTAAATAATAAATGAGTCAATAAGCGAGTGAGGGAACAAGTCAATCAACGAGTAAATGAATTAATCATTGTATAACGGTATGGGAAGTAGTTAACGCATGAGTGAATGAATGAATGAATGAATCAATCGATCAATCGATCAATCAATCAATCAATCAATCAATCAATCAATCAATCAATCAATCGAGTGAGTGTTTGAATGTTTCCTTCAGCAAGTGAGTGAAAGAGTTAATCAGTTATTGAGTGAATGAGTGTGTGACTAACGACTTAAGTAAAATAGCGAATGAGTACATTAATGAGTTAATAAATAAGTGAATAAATAAATCAACGAGTGAGAGAATAGGAGAGTTTATCATAGAATTGAGTGGATTAATAGGTGAATCAGCGAATTAATTAGTCAATGAATGGATGAGTGAGTTAAAGAGTTAGGGAATGAGTCAATAATGAGTGGGTATGCGAATCAATCAATGAATGAGTAAATAATTGAGTTAATCAAACAATGATTGAATGTGTAAATAAGTAAAGATTTGACTGACATAGTGAATGAGTGAGTGTATGAGTCAATATATCGGTAAGTGAATAAGTAAATTATTGAGTGAATGTATGAATCAGTGGATAAACTAATGAATGAGACAAGGAATGAGTGAGTAAGTGAATGAGTCAGCGCGTGAGTGAATTAATTAATGAATCAATCAGTTAGAAAATCAATCAGTCAATCAGCAAATCAATCAATCATCAGTCAGTCAATCAATCAATTAATAAGTCAGCCAGTCAGGGAAGTAATAAATAAGTAAATCAATCAGTCAATGAATCAGATAATCAATCAGTCAACCAATGAACAAATCATTTAATCAGTCAATGGATTAATGAACTTATCAGTCAACAGAGTAAATATTTCAATGCTTCTGTGAATGAGTCAGTGAAGAAGTCAATAAACGAGTAAGTGTGTGAATCAATCAACCAATCAATGAGTGAATGAGTAAAAAATACAGACGTGGACAAGTTATTAGACTAAAACGTTTTCTTGGAAACATAATATAATTCGTCATATCAACTATCAGTATAATTCACAGAGTCTCTGTTGTTGTAAATATGATTGTTTACATCTTCTGGTATATTTTTCCAATGGTTAAGTATATTTTTCTGGCTATGTTGGTACTACTGGAGTTTTAATTATATACTGCAGAAGATATTCTCCCATGGCCTGCAAGAAGACCGGACATGAACGGAATTGAAAATCTGTGATCTATACTGAAGAAGAAAGTGAACAAAAAGAGGCTGGCTAAATGATGCTGATATTCAAAGAAAATGTCAAACTTTGGTTTCCAGCATCCCTGACAAAATCAACGTGTTTATAAAGAATAAGGGAATGTTCACAAAATATCAATAACCTCAAGACTCAATTTTCTGTTCATCATATATGTGCAAAATACATTTTTGTTCATTATTTCTACCAATAAATACAGCTTCGTTCCACATATAATTAATTTATCTAATAATTTGTCCACGTCTGTAAGTGAATGAATTAGTGAATCAACGAGTGAATGATTAAAATGTGTGAATCATCTAGTGTATGAAAGCGTGCTAGAGTGAATAAATTAATTAAATTATGAGTTACTGAAAGATGTCAGGAATTGAACAAGGGTCGGCTAGCTTTGTAGACGGAATAATTGCTAACACAGGAACTTCAAAAGGGAATTATTTTGTACTGAAGCATTAAAATAACAGAAAATCGTTTGAATGTCTAAGCAAAATTTCATTCGTATCTATGTCTCTGAAAATGCTTGAGTGAATGTTAAAGGGTAAGGCAGTGGAAATTCTCAAAGACGTCCTCAACCGCAACGTGACGTTGCAGCACATCCCCGTCATTGGAAGAGAGCTCTCTGTGGTTGCCACTTGTCCTCATTACGAATCGTTGCTGGGGGTGATTCTGTCAACTTTACAACTTTCATCCTGGCGTATCTATGGCGGTTATATTAGTCTTGACACTGATTTGGATTTGGAACATAATTTTGAGCCCCCTAGGAAACGTGATACGTCTAACGATAAGTTTCGACTCATAAGAATTTTAAACGCCTACATGTTCGACAAGACTTTATTTAAACGGCTATGTTAAAGCATTTCGGAATCGCAGGAGAAAAAATACACAATAGGTGAAGAAGGTACAAATTTTGATTAGATGTATCTTCGGAAGTTGTTAATATTTTGGAATGTCACTTACACTACAGGGAATGAGATGAGAGTAAAGTGAAAGACTATTGAAACTTATGTAGGACCTATACATAATTATGTAGGTTGTGTTGTAAAATTAGGTGTTTTATTTTATGTTTTATTATTATTGTGTTAAATTGTATTGTGTATTCTTATTGTATTGTGTATAAAATTGTGTATGTGTTGTAAATTGTATTATGTATTGTAAATTTTATTGTGTATTGCTTATCATTTTAACTGTGTATTGTTAATATTGTATATACCACTGCCACCGGGTGCTTGCCCACTTGCAGTGTAAATAAATACATACATACCAATGAAAACCTCAAAGCCTCCACACTTTTCATAAACATTTTATTGTAAGTATAGTACCTTTTATTGTAATTTGTTCTTTCTGTAAATTACTTAATTTTGTATAAGAAAACTCTCATGTTTAGTCAATATTTCATTAGAATACAAGGTCATTAACCTGCTAGATAATGATTATATACTTTATATTTAAGTATTACTATTAACCTCTTCCCTTACTACATATTTTACTAGTTTTGTGAAAAAAAAGTGTCATATTTTTTTATTTTCGTAAAGAGGTCATTTAATATTACAGAATCACTGTACATCACTAATTTTCTTACATATCTAAAAAAATCACTATGGAATAGACTTACATTCATACCTGAATTATTATCCCGAGTTATCTCGTGCACCTTGATTCCAGCTCTGGTAGTTGTCCCACTTTGATTTTCTCCTGAACTATTTACCAACTTATGTTTTTTTATGGATTAATTTATGAGGTACAATGCCAGTGCTGTTATCAAGGCGTTAAATGTTGCTTGTCGTCTGATACCCTCGAAAGCAGGGTATTACGCACAGTGGCACATTGCATTTCGGACAGTAGTATCTGCTCTCCTATATGAGAGCGTTTTGGGAAGAATGGAGTAGCAGTCATTGAATATTTGTACCAGTACATCTGTTCTTCAGGTTTGTGAATAATGTTCTGCAGTAACACTATGTCCAAAAGTACACGTATTTCAGAGTCTGTAGTAGGCCGCCACGCATTATTTTCAGCATTCTGTGAACACTTATTAGCATGCCGAATCGTCTCCTCGAGTATAATGTTGATGAGGACATTATTAAAGAATAATTTAAAAGATTGAGAATTATCGTTATCAGAAATAATGTTAAAATTTCAGGGAATGGGGACCTCGGAGGTGCAGAAGAAATGGTGCCAGATGTCTTCTATTCAAACCACTGTCGAAAAGACGCGACATCAACTGATCTGAATTTGTTTGTTGGCCTATAACTTCGTCTTCTGATACCGATGTTTCATTTCCTAATCTTCTACAGGAATATATTCCTGATCAAAAGTTTCGGAATCACTAACTTGATCCATCTTTACACAAAACAGCACAAAAAACACTAAACACAAACAGAAACAGCCAAAACTAACTAGCATCTACTCACTACTGTGTGTGAATGCTATATGAGCATAGAATTCCACTCGCAAGGAAGAAGTACAAAAAACGCCATCAGATATAACAATATCACTAACTTCTGTAGCCATCTAATGAGGAAAATGTTAATGAAAGAATGGAAACGTACAGTATATATTCGGGATATAATCCTTAGCAGCGAAAATGGGACTCAAACGAGTTAACTCGGGTTAATAAATTTTGACACAAGTTAGCAACCCGAGTTAACTCGGGTTAATCAGGGAAGTGGTTAATGTTACTACTGTTATTATTGGCGGCCAGATACTTCAGTTGATAGAGATAACAACTGGAAGGTCAGGGGTTCGATATCGGCTAGTGACGGATTTTCTCGTTGCCAAACTTCCAGGATGGTCCTGAAGTTCACCCAGAATCCTATCAAATTGAGTACCGGATCTTTTCCGAGGGTAAAAGCGGTCGGAGCATGGTGCAGACCACACCAACTCATTATAGTGCCGAAGTCAGGAAAGCATGGAGCTCTACCTCCTCGCCCCCAAGTGCCTTCATGGCAAGTACAGGGGCTACGTTTACCTTAATAATAATAATAATAATAATAATAATAATAATAATAATAATAAAGAAGAGAAGAGGAGAGAAGAGAAGAGAAGAGAAGAGAAGAGAAGAGAAGAGAAGAGAAGAGAAGAGAAGAGAAGAGAAGAGAAGAGAAGAGAAGAGAAGAGAAGAGAAGAGAAGAGAAGAGAATTTTTTTAACCGACAACCGGAAAGAAACAGTTAACATTCTGCCCTTGGTGCATGCTGGGAAATTAGAGCAATAGCTCGTATTTGCTCTCAGCAATTAACTAAACGTATTATATTATCGAAGTGCACATGCAAATAATCGTTTCAGGGATCATAAATTTGGTAAGAGCCACTCACCGCGCAGCACTCTCGGCTTTTCGTTGCCTGGTTACAGTAATAATGTGTTCGGAACTGCACATCGTACATGTAATGCTTAGCGAAACTTAATTAACGAAGTATCTTGGGGGATTATTTGTGTACCTTCCATTTGGGAAGCAATTGTCCCGCAACAATAGCCCCCTGGTAATGCCTGCGCTACATGCTTGTCTTCAGTGTTAATGATAAAGTTGCTGTGACTTCAGTAAGCTGTGGTAGGATATACAAGAGCTTTTCCATCTTGAAAATAGTATGCTGAATTTTATGATGAAAGAGTAATGGAACGGAGAAAAATTCTCTCCGGTGCCGGGATTTGAACCCGGGTTTCTCCGTTCCATTACTCTTTCATCGTATGATGACGTAGAATATCTGCATGGAAATATCATATGTACTTCAGTACATTGAAATAATATATGATATGCGTAAATCACGAAGTGATTTAAGACGGCGCTTATTCCGTCGGATCCCGGCCAACTAGTCACTCATAACGAGTGCACCTCAGCACATGTGTGGACTTCGGTCCTATGTTCATAGACATCTATGACGTAGTGCAGAGGGCGGCCACTAGAGGGAACCCAAGAGTTGGAACTCAATCAGAGACAATTCTGTCCGACGCCGGGGTTGTATCCGGTGTGGCTTAGTGGATAAAGCATCAGCACGTAGAGCTGAAAACCCGGGTTCAAATCCCGGCGCCGGAGAGAATTTTTCTCCGTTCCATTACTCTTTCATCGTATGATGACGCAGAATATCTGCATGGAAATATCATATGTACTTCGGTACATTGAAATAATATATGCTGAATTTTATCCAACGCATAACATTGTTTATAAAAGAAGTCCAGTAGTAGAAGCTCAACGGACAACAATAATGACTGAGTTTCGAATCGCAGCAAATTTCCGTGTTTCCCTCGTCATCAAATATTCCTGTCACCCTAATCCTAGTGTGTAACATCCACAGTATATTCAACTTACACTAATAGAAAAAAATTAAAGAATTTTCTGGAGACGTCGGTTGTCATGGAAATATGTTATCTATATATATATATATATATATATATATATATATATATACAATTTGAACTGGTAATGGAAATTACGGGAAAACGGCTGGACGGATTTTAATAAATGACCCCTCATTTTGAACCTTGGAACTCAAAGTTTTTCGGAACAATAGTAGTTTTCAGTGAAATGTCAATTTTTAAACATAATGTTCCTATTTTCCAAAATCCATCTGTCGTCAGTGTTGAGAACTAGCTAATAGCATTCACTTGATATTACCTTAGCTTTTTTTGTAAAGGAGAAGCGAAGCGAGCATCAAGTCGGCCGTGTTGCATTTCAGAATAAAACAAAACGCATACTACAGTAAACAATATTACACGAAGGCCATGATCTGCAAGAATGCTGACATATTTAGAGCTCAAATTAAATTGGTTATTAAAAACTTAACTTACTAAAAATAATTTACAGGTTCGATTCTGTGGTGTGTAATTTTCTGGGTACAGCTGTGTATTGGATATTAAAAACTACAAAACTTGAGGTGGTTTGATGACATTATTACCATTAGAAATGAAATATTATTGTAGTTAATGCCATGATGTGACTATTTTTATTAATTATACATATTAATCCTATATTGATGATATGAAAGTGAAACTTTTTGGGGTTATATAAGTAGATGTAGAGAATAACTTAAATTAGATTTTGATTTCAATATTTTACTGAGTGGCGGCTATATAATATATATATATAGTATATGTTACTGAAAGCTATAAAACTTACGTAAGATAATATTATTAAAAATAAAATATTTTTATAATAATTATTAATCAAGTGGGGTTGGGTCTTTTTCATATATTTAATGGTGGTGCGGTGTAGATATTTATATGCGTGGTTCTCTTCAGTATTGGCTCGAGAGAGAGTATCTTTCATTGTTATGGAAGCAAATAACTTTCCGAATGTCTGGTATTCTTCATTCAAAATAAATCTGAAAAATGTTTATTTGAACGTCTAATGAATTTAGTTTGCAGCATTTGCTGCACAAGCCACTAGTTATTCTATAAAATAACAATGAGAACGAATCCACTTCTATACACAAAGAGAGTCCGCACATATATAACCTACTTGGAAAGTTCACTACAATCCATGGGGGTGGAATTAAATGTATTTTGAAAAAGTATAAGATGTAGAAGAAAATGAAGAAGTATAGGAAGTATAGAAGACAAGGGCAAGGAAAAGTTAAAAGTGTCTAATAAACGAATTGAAATGAGCTATGAATAACAATCTAACTAATAATAATAATAATAATAATAATAATAATAATAATACAAAAAACCTTGTTTATCCAGATCCCGATAAACCGGACTTCGCTTAATTCGGACAGGCAAAAAACTATGAGTTTGGAAAAATTAAATGACCCAAAATGTTTTCAATAAAAATTTATATATTTTGTATCTATTTTGTGTTTAAGTTAATGAGAACAAAACCGTTTAATTACAAATTTCGTCTGACCATAAAACGAACGTGCCCGGGTACAAATCCTGGTTGGGACAAGTTAACTGGGTGGGATTTTTCCGTGGTTTTCCCTCAACCAATTGAAGCTTAATTCCTGGGTAACTTTCTGCGTTAGACCTCAGACTCATTTCATCATCATTAATTCACATAATATCATTATCATCATCATCATCATCATCATCATCCACACCATAGCCTGGGTTAAGTTCAGGGTGCGGTGTGCTGTACTTGTACAAGAGCTCGACCATTCGGCAACCCAATCATTAAGAGAATAGGAGTGGTAAGCACAGTAAATCTCAGGTTGCAGTTTAAGCCTTCGGATCTGTCCTTCGTACAAGGAAAAAAAAAAAATACAAATTTATTTCATAACGTTTTTTTCCCTTCATAACGCAAAAAGAAAAAGAAAACTTCCTTTTTTTTAGAGTAAAAACACAGATATCTTATTGTAGTTCCACACAACAGCTCCTCAGGTGCGCCATTTCTGTTAAGACTAAGCCAGAAAAATGTATCTTCATAAAATCTTTTGATTTAAATCTCTTCGGGGAAATAGGCCTACTGTCATGAGGATATCACTTAAAATAAGGCGAACATGTCTGCTTTCAGCGAATCTCACCGGTGGATAACAATGACGTCACGCTGCAGCGAAATAGGAACAAAACTGCTGGAAGATTCGATGGCTATCATGGCGGCTGTACAAGTTGTCTGTGCTACGCTAGCAAGATTTTGCGAAATTTCCGTACTGTCATCTCGTTCAAAGAAAAGAGAGCATAAACAATTTATTTCTTGAACCAATAGTAATAACTGGTCCGTTGACATGTTCGCACATAAGCCATCAACATATTGTTTTTACGTTGTGCTCATTACAAACAATACATCAGAGCACACCGCCATGACACAACAGTGCACGATGGCATTCGTCTGCTAATTCCTGCCCTGTACAAGAACCAATCAGATTCACTCATGGCCCCTGATGGAGACTGCCAACACCTCTGCAAGCTGATGGAACCGGTACGACACCGATGGAGCATCAGTGACGTCATCATTGAAATTCGGAACACCGTGTTGCCATCAGATCGCTCAGCGCTGAAATTCGGAATACACTCTTTCTCTACAAACGTGCAAAGACATTTATTAATGTCATAAACATAATGAACTCATTTTGGATAATAACCGATCCAAAATATGTTCTTTACTTGTCCCTTAATAGTACGTTATTTTAGCCACAGACAATTCTGAGCTTGGTTGACTCGAGAAGAAATTCGATTGTGCCTTTAACTATTTACAGTCAACCGCAAGGAAATCGAGTTCACACCATAGGAATATATTGGTAAAAGGCTATTTAAATATCGTGAAACGCTACGACAGGGTTTGTAGCCGCGTCTCACGGTAATGAAGACTCTTCCAACATAAATGTCAACAGCTCTTTCACTGACAGTCATGTGGAAATGAATCCTCTGCGGGCTGAAGGTAAAGGTATTGAAAATAGAAGAGGAGGAGGAGGAAGAATGTTCCATTCACACTTTCGCTCCGCTCCGCTGGGTGCTCTGCTGTATACTCGAGAAGATGCAAGATGAAAGACACTGAAACTCGTATTTTCACATTCTTCGCTGTGTTCCAAGTGGTAGCGTGTCGACTACAAGCAGAACTGAACCCGGTTCGTCTCTCGACCCGGATGTGTAGATTTATCTCCTTTACATTGAAGTTTTTGCATTCCGTGGAGGATGTTCATTGTTGACGGAAGGAGGCATCCTGCATTATGCCAACCACTTCAACAAGAAATCGCTATACTTGTGAATTACTAATGCTGGTTTTGAATATAAACAAGCACATTCAACAACAAAATGCTTTAATGACTAGCGACTAATAATAATAATAATAATAATAATAATAATAATAATAATAATAATAATAATAATAATAATTTAAATAATAATAATAATAATAATAATAATAATAATAATTAATAATAATAGTTTAAATAATAATAATAATAATAATAATAATAATAATAATAATAATAATAATAATATACCGCCTCTGTGGTGTAGAGGTTAGCAGGCTGGTCTCTTACGCAGAGGGCCCGGGTTCGATTCCCGGTCGGGTTGAATTTCCTGGTTGAGGTTTTTCAGGATTTTTCCTCAACCGTAAGGCAAATGCCATGAAATTCGGGCCGCAACATCCCTGAATATCACAGGCCTCATTCATCACCGAAATCATATTCATAACAAATCAGTAATACATATACAGTCGCCATCTAGTTCACAACAATAGAACCAGTTTCAACAATAGTACACAGGCCTCCGGATTTCAACCAAAGGATTAACTCGCGATATGTCCAGAGACGTTAAAGCGAGTATAAATAACAGCGAAAAGAAGAAAAGGAAAAGAAAAAAAAAATAATAAACGGTGTAGCCCACCTCTGATAGAGGTCCTATCCGATAAGTACATCTATTATAAGGCAGTATAGACTATCTCAATTGACGATATGACGTGTCAGAGGAAGAACAATTTGTTTGTATACATCTGAAGTATGATTAAATATAGTGCAATACATTATATAGGCCTACTGGGGTCAGCAATGTATGCAATGGAGAAGAAAAGGAACTGGCCACTCTACCCCATTAACTCCTGTCTTAGTTTCCTCATGAGTGGTGCCTTATTGGTGTCACTTATGAGATTCAAACCTGTCTTCGGATAGTTGACTACACAACAAATAATAAACGGTGAATAGAAGAAAATTTCGGGGCAGAATAAGATATCAGAGTATAGACATTAAGATTTAAGAAGATTTCTGTCCTCTCTCAATGAAACAAAGGAAACAAGCGAGAATCGCAATTGTCAGAGTTCAGAAAACAGAACTGAGTCTATACTTGGTTATAGATTATGGTTTAACTCTAGAATCTCTGGTCCTAACAAAGAGTTAACAAACAGAATGTTAAAATGTGAAATGTAAACTTGAAGAAACGAAATATTTTAACAGCAGTTTAAACGTTTAACTTACAGTTAATTAACGCTATGTTAGGTGCATTTTAACAGAGATTGAAGAAACCGGGCCTAAGAGTTTTTTTCTCAATAGACCCTACTGACGCCGTAAACTAAGGATTCTGCTGAGCAGACTTCAAAACAGTGAAAAGCAGTAACTGTTTGGCCACATGCTGCCAACTCTTTGTGCTCACTATAAACAAAGATGACGAGTCTATATTTGAACATTTGTGAATGACCGGAATTGTCTGGAATTCATAATTCCTTCCCCATATTAGAATGTCAAGTCCTGTATCGTCTCTTTTGTGAAGAATGTTTATACTTAAAGGTAGTTTATTGTGTATAATTTTGTGCTTATTTCTATTACTGGTCCCGAACGAGGTTTGCAAATCTGTGACACAAAGCCGCAATCCGAGCAGCGTATTTGCAAGGCAGAATGTGCGGAAGACATTTGCAAAGAAGAGACGGAAATAACGAGCGAATAATATTTACACTGATTACTCCACAGGGTTGAGGGTAGGAACCTCACTGTGCCTAATATCCATTATTTACATTTAAAATGTGGAATTATACTGATCTCCTGAATTGTAAAAGAACACAACCTCATACTGTCTCTCTTTCTGAAAATTTACGAATATGTTATAATGAAGATTGTGGGGTTCGTATCCGTGTATTGAAATTTAATTCCTTCACCGTTTCAGAATTGCTTATAAATTTCATCTTCAGGGACAGGTCGTTATATTCGGCTTCTCCAAACAACTGGATATAAAAAAACCGCTCCAAAATTACTGACATACATCAATTAAATTATTTCATATGCATTGAAATGAAGATAAGAACTTTTGTTTCAAATAGAAGACTGAGAAAGATTAACAGTACAATACCCTTATTAGTAGGAATAAGAATTTTATGTCCTAAAACCATGTTAAATGTTCTCTTACAATTTTAAAATATTGATTAATGTAATATGCGAAATAACACTTGTATACAGGGTGATTAACGAGGAAAGGTAAACAATTTAGGATGTGAATTCTGAAGTCCTTCGAGTCAAAAAGTTCATATTAATATGGGTCCGTTTTCGAACGGTTACAGAGATATGACTCTTTGATTTCACAAAAATTTCTGAGAATCCATTCTACGACCTCGCATTTAGAAACAGATAACGGACAAATTTAAAGTTTATATTCACGTATGCATACATACCTAATATTCTAGACGTCGGGGTCCATGTTTTGGCACATTTTCCAAGGTATCTCCTTCTGCTTCAATGCACTGTTGCGCTCCGGCGTGAATCGCGCTCGACGCTCGGGAAAGTTGCTCGTGGCTGTTTTTATGCGGCGTGCAGCATCCAAAATACGGTCGATTAGCGCCTCTCTCGTTTCCATCTTCCTTTGGTATACCAAGTCTTTCATCCAACCTCATATACAGCCTAAATACTCTTCGATATGATACCCTTCTGTTCGGAAAGCGTCGTTCATATTCAGCGACGGTACGCAAAGATCTTCCATCGCACAAACCATAAACACACACAATATCGGCGTATTCTGCAGTCGAAAATTTATAAGGGATCTTGAAAAACACAACTTAACACTTCCGATAACTGTATCTGTATAACTACTGTACTGTAGGTAGCTGACTGAACTGTTGTGAACTGATAAGTGATACTGTATTTGTGTTAAGTGTGGATTCTGTTTCATTACATCAGACAAGGGCAAGCGATTGGGCATTTGTAATGCCCCACCACCCTGTTTGTGACGTGAATGAACTTCTCTTATCCATTTCGCTCACAATGCAGATTCCATTGTTATATACGTCATTCATTGCGATCGGTGACCTTGTCTCACGTCAGAAGCATATGGTAACGTCTGATTCACATTGGGACGAGACGTTTTACCAAAAAATGGATCCAGCTCTGCCATCGTTCGAAAACGGACCTATGTTCACATGAAGTTTTTTTTTAATTCAAAATGGCCTAAGATATCGTATCTTAAATTTTTTACCTTTCCTCGTGAATCATCCTGTATATGATATTAGTATTCATAATTAATTTTTTTTCAGTTCTTTGTACAAAATTTATTGAAAAAACATTGTGATACAAATGTCTTCTTCATATTCTCTTCTGAGAGTATCTTCAGTTATTTAACATGAATTTAAAGGCTGAGAAATTTCTCTCCACTTCTCAAGTCAGTGGACACATTCCATAAAATGGGATATATTGCGTTATTAATTCAACTTCATTGCAGAATATTTTATTTCAGCAACGACTTATCTTCTTTCGTTCACTTATTTAGCAAACAACTACGGCTGGATTTCAACTCCTCTGTTTTGTTTTCAAAGACTCTTCTCACACATTTTCTTTAAACAATACCACATCAAGACTATCGTAGAGCATAAATTATTGCATTTCTGCAGTCGGCAAATCTAAGCTCAAGATGACACACCGCGTGGTTTAAAAGGGAGTGCGTCAGCGGCTATGGCTATTTGCGTCCTTATCCATAATTCTTGTAAAAAAAAACAAACAAACAAACAATACCATAACATGAGAATGCGTACACAAACTAAACACGTAGTCACATTAAATGAGGTAGACAAATGTTTTACGACCAAGGTGAAATATCATAAAAATGAACAATTGTAAAGGGTTCAGTGCCAAAGTGGGCCAAGCGCCATTTATTAAAAACTGAGGAAGCAAGGGTTAAAGTTAAGTGAATACCATAGTTTAATGAAGATTAAAATATTATTTAATTTTAATGTTCATAGTACTTTATATTGCTTGCTATATTTTTCATAAAATTATAGTAATCAATTTTAACACTCGTTTTCTCCGTTTCTAATATATGGCGCTTGGCCGACGATGGCTCTGAGCTCTTCAGTTCTTAAAGCACAGAAAGTGTTTTTGTCATACATACAGTTTCATCAATATCTTGTTTATATATTTAACTCACAATCACTTACAAATATGCATTCAATGAATTATTTTATAGGGTAAACGCGGGTGAATCGGATTGGAGGACGAATCGGATCAGTTAATATAAATTGCTTGTCCTAGAGTGCGGTAGTGAGTTCTTGCTGATACCATCCTCTGAAGTCAAAGAATGCTAGTATTTGAGTTCGATGACCATAAGACCATGTTGCACGACTTAGAGACGGAAGATGGGCGCAGAAAGTCACACTATGGGATCCCCGCATTGGCAAGAGATCACCCGGAAGACCAAGACGAAGATGGGCCGACCTCTTCAGTGAACGGGTAGGAAGCCATTGGTCAAGCAGAGCAAGACATAGGGAAGACTGGAAAAACCTAAGAAGACAAGTGAACAGCGACTAAAACCAGTGCGACAGAAACAAGCGAACAATACCAAACTGTGTAGAATGTGAACCAAGTGAACAATTCCACTCTTACGCGGAGTAGCTCACCGCGTGAGACAAATAGAGCTCTCCCTCTATAGGAGGAGGCCTTTGCCCTTAACGGGACATTTTTAGGCTAATCATCATCATCATCGACCATAAGAAGTTGGCATGTGTACGACCTGCTGGTGATAAATAGACTACTTTTTATAAGTTTGAGGTACGTAGATGCTCTGAATTTGCCATTTTGTTATTTTTTAGCTCTGGATTAAACAATTTTTTAACACACATTATTAAAACTTACGCAACAAGTTATGTAGTAGGAAAGAACAGTCTGTCTTGATTCTATAACCTCACCTGATGTTCTCATTTATTTGCTGCCAGTGCTGCCAATTTGCAAATATGTATTTCTGTGCATGTGCGGACGAAACGGATCAGTGAATGGCGGGTAGTTTGAATTGCTTATTTTATATAGAAATGGCAATATTGTTTTTTTTTAATTCCGGATGGGTAGACTTCAGCACGAGGAAGACCCAGACAAATTGCTTGTCTTCTCACTTCACCAGAGAACATAGCACAAATGAAGAAAAAGCAAAAATAAAAAAAAACGAGAAGATAAATATTAAGAAAGGACGCAGAATGAACAGAAAAAATGTCCAAAGACAAAGTGAGGACATGATTGAGATTAACGATAGTGATGATGACGACGACGACGATGATGATGATGGTGATTATGATGAGGAGGATGAGGATGTGGTTGTAGAAATAGACAATGAAGGGAGTGATGACATTTGCCAATTTTGTATGTTGAAATATTCTGATCCCAAGTCTGTGAAGAAAGGAGAATGGATCCAGTGCCAACGTAAGTGTGAATGGTACCACGAGGTGTGTGTGGGAGCTAAGGGGAGAAAGACTTTCATCTGTGGAAAATGTGTTTGAAAATAGAGAAACTAAGAAATATGATTTTGCTATTACTGAGCTTCTAATTTTGTATCTTATAGCATGAATAATAAGTTTCCACTGCTTTTTCTTTCAATCCGATTCACCCGCCACTGGAGGATGAATCGGATCAATTTTAACAACCAATTAAATTGAAGAAAAATAAAACATAATAACTATTTCTGACAGACTTAAAGTTAATGAAATTATCTTGCAGCGGACAGTAAGAGACGCAAGAATTAACAGCGTATTACCACTTTTATTTATAATTATTTTAAAAATGATCCGATTCACCCGCGTTTACCCTATACCTAACTTAACCTCAATTTTTCCCAGTTTCAAGAAAATACCACTTGGCCCACGATGGCTCTGAACTCTTCAATTCTTAAAGCACAGACAGTGTTTTTCTTGTCATAGCCTACATATTGTTTCATCAATACCTTGTTTATAAATTCTAAATTATAGTTTATTTAACGACGCTCGCAACTGCAGAGGTTATATCAGCGTCGTCGGTGTGCCGGAATTTTTGTCCCGCAGGAATTCTTTTACATGCCAGTAAATTTACTGACGTGAACCTGTCGCATTTGAACACAATTAAATGCCATCGAGCCGCAACCTTGAGCATAGAAGGCCAGCGCTATACCAACTGCGCTACCGAGGGCGACCCTTGTTTATATATTTATCTTCTAATCACTTACAAATATGATATAAGTTATAAGGATATAGAGAAACATGAATAAATAAATGATTAAATAAATAAATAAAAAGAGAGGAAGAAAGAGACAATAAAATTCTTTAGAAGCGGGATTGGAAAAGAAAAAAAGGAAGGGACAAGAATGTAATGAAAAAGAAGGGATACAATGTCAACTGCTTTGTACAGACTAATGTAGGAGATATCAATAGGACAAATGGAAACTAAATTGGATTGCTAAGCTATCAGTTCTAATTTAAAAGTAAGATATGGGATTAGAATTAGATTATTAGTTTCTGATAAGTCTGCTTCAGCTGTTGGCACTATCTCGGCAATTGTTTTGACAGACGCATGCGCAGAGATAATCTTTAATTAGTAGAACAAGGGATCAAAGCAATAACGGATGATTCCACAGCTCAATACACTTCAACAACCAATATCAGAGACATTCAGTTCCGCTCTGCTCACGGGTTATGTTACAACAATGTCTTCACTTTATTGTGCGTGGGACCATCTGCCAGATCATTTATTACTAATCCCAGCACTTCAGTGAATACTCGAATTAGGATTTCCAAGTAAAATGTCATTTTAGTTCCATTATAGTTTTATACATTTTCTCTTTAGGCACAGATTCAATCTTTCTGTTGCTTCATATAAACACTTCGACCATTTGGCTATCAGTCTTCCCTTATTTCTTCTTCCATTCACCTTGGACTCAATTCTAGATTTTGGTAATTTAAAATGGCCCATTATTTCCACATGTAAATAACATTTTTCTTTTTTAAAGTAAAAAAGTGCTGTAAGTTTACTATAAAATAGAATAAAATAAAATAAAACAATACAATAGAATTAAAAAAATTAAATAAAAAACAAAATAAAATAATAAAATAAAAAGTTAAAAATTAATATAAAATAAAATACATCAGCCCACATTTTTCTCTGTATTTCATCAACTTTTAAGCTAATCATTTCAAATTTTTAAGATAGATTAAGGGGTTAGGTACAGCTTACAGCAGTAAAATTTTGGAAATATTCAACTTTTTGTTTCCTCCAATTACTGTATCTTGTACAATAATGAAAATCAATATGCGTAAAACACTGTCCTGCTACATGAAAAAAATATATATATATTTTTACTTTAAAAAAAATCATTTACTTTTTTCTTTTTTCAAAATTCTGTTCACTGTGCAGTGATGAAGCGTTTAGCCTACCGCATAATTAAAAAACTATCCCATATTCTATGATGAAATTTTTTGTGTGTATTTATGCATTTCATATCTACAATATGATGCAAGATCACTTCTCTGTCTTTGATAGATTGTCTGATAAAAAATAGATTGATTTTTAAAATGGTCAAAAGTCTGTATTTCCTTCTAACACAAAATAAAAGAAAATATTTATTAAGGAACGTAGTTGAAAGAGCATGATATTGTAAACATGAGTTTCAGCAATAAAATAAAACAGCGCGTTCCGAATCTCACCTGTCCGGTGGCATCAATCACGTCACGTTGCAGCGAAATAAGGAACAAAACTGCTGGAAGGATCTACGGCTGTCATGGCGACTGTATAAGTTGTTGTCTGTGCTACGCTAGCAAAATTTTGTCGAAATTTTCGTACTCCCATCTCGTTCAAAGAAAAGATCGCATAAACAATTTATTTCTTGAACCGGTAGTAACAACGGGTCCATTGACATGTTTGCTCATAAGCCTTTAACATATTGTTCTTACATTGTGCTCATTACAAACAATACAGCAGAACTAAAGCAGAACACACCGCCATGACACAACTGTGCACGATGTTATTCGTCTGCTAATTCCCGCCCTATACAAGAACCAATCAGATTCAATGATGGCGGCTGATGCAGACTGCCACCACCTCTGCAAGTTGATGGCACCGGTGCGACACCGGTGGAACATCAATGACGTCATCGGTGGAATTCGGAACACTGTGATGCCATCGGATTGCTCACCGGTGAGATTCGGAATGCGCTCAAAGAGAGAGAACATGAAAAAGTTAACAAGTTTGTGAGTTATGACGGAAACGCTTCATCACTGCATAGTAAACTGGCATTATACCGGAAGCAACGTTCTGTTGCTCTCTTTCTGAGCTCTATTGCCACATAGTGGCGCGAGATTCAAAGCATGTTCAGCGTTTGTCACCGATATGTTTAAAATAACTACTGTCTATAGTTCTCGATAACACTATCAACAATATTAGTAATTAAAATTACTGTTTTTAAGAAAGCACGAGCTAATGACGCTGGTACGAAATGCGACGCGTAATGCACGTGGTACTGCAAATGAACTGGGAAGTTTGGCTACACTGTCTCCGTGATTCCGTTGCCAGATTTTCGTTAGTAGACGATATTTACACGTGAGGTCCAATGAAAAGCTCCGTTCTCCTTCACCCCTCCGCCCCGCCATACTCAACCTGTCATCGCTGCACAGGCTACCCCTCTAACCCGCACTTTCCTCTCGCCATGCCAACTACTTCCTGTTTAGTCATAACCTGGTTCATAACCTGGCTTTTATTACAGTAGACAGCTTCAAATAGGTGGGGTTATTATAAGCATAACATGATCTCCTGCCAGCAAGTCAAAAGGAGGATAAAAATGACCATGGAAGCTTTTAATAGAAAAGGAGCATTTTCTCTGGAAAAAGAACTAGGGAAGAGACTAGTGAAGTGTTTTATGTGGAGTGTGGCATTATATAGAGCAGAAACATGGTCATTACGACGAAGTGAAGAGAAGCGAATAGAAGCATTTGTAATGTGGATATGGAGAAGGATGAAGCGTGTGAAATGGACAGACAATAAGAAATGAAACTGTGTTGGAAAGAGTGGGTGAAGAAAGAATGATGCTAAAACTAATCAGAAAGAGAAAAATGAATTATTTGGGTCACTGGCTGTGAAGAAACTGCCTACTGCAGGATGCGCTGGCAGGAATGGTGAACGGGAGAAGAGTTCGGGGCAGAAGAAGGTATCAGATGATAGATGACATTAAGATATATGGATCATATGCGGAGACTAAGAGGAAGACAGAAAATAAGGAAGATTGAAGAATGCAGGGTTTGCAGTGAAAGACCTGCCATTTGGCAGAACACTATGTAGGCCTGTATATGTACTATAAACGTAAACGAGTGTGTGAATAAGCCATTAATTTTGTTACTTCATAAAGCCCACTTTCCTTTCTGCAAACTGGTGTGAAAGTCAGAGAAGTCTCTGAAGCGGTGGTTTGATCTAATATCTTTGTTGACAGTCATAGCCCGAGGGTCATGCGTAAATATCAGTGCACTGTTTAAAGTGCTGAGTTCAACAGAGGTTGAATCGTGATTAAAAGGAAATGACAAGTAAAAGCCTTAACTCTGTGTCCAGATGTCTCTTTGGAGCGACAAGCTCCATCCACTATTAGGACCAAGTTTGAATCTGAAGTTTGATCACCAAATATGCAAGCGTCCATCCAAGACTGTAATCAAGCTTTGTCTGACCAGCTCTTTGAAACGTGGTTAAACATCATCAGTTTTATGTATACGCCCCATTATACAAACTTTACAGGACTCTGGCTTGTGGTAATTACGACATCACAATGCGTAGTGTCTCTATGTCTGCTTGAAGCAAACAGCTCCTCAATTGCACAAGATTTAAAGCAGAGATGGCAATGTAGTACCGGTACTTATCCAAACGACTAAGGCTATGATTCTTAGGTAAAAATATAAATATTTTATTTGCACTGTAATAGAAATTCGTAATTGTGTTTTAAGTTTCGGAAAGGTTGCCTGAGCATATATTTTAAATTTCATTTTACATGATAATAAAATTTCAAAATTTAATTCAATATGTGAAACAATGGCTGGTATGCATAAAGTTGAAGTAAATGCTATTGCTAAGGTATTCGTAATATATACTAAAGTCTTTTTCTGGAAGACCATGTTTAGCTTATGCTAGAATTTGTAGTTTAAATCACGATTTATATGCATGACAAGAAGTATATACTTCTACTTGTAAGTGTAAACTAAGAAAAATCGTAGTCGGCCCTATTTGAGACTTGGTTAGCTCAGAACAAGCATTTGTACGGTTTAATATGGCAGAATTCATGCAAATTCGCGCTAGAAAAACATACAAGAAAAGACGAGAACCATCAGAACGTGATTATAAGAAGTTGTATACGTTTTTACAAATAAAAAATTTTATATGACCAGTTTTTGTAATGGACTACCGAAATGTTGATTTTGAGATAACTGGAATTCTGTCAGTTGATTTTTGTTATTATTACTTAAAATAATATACGTTTGACAAAACGATTCTATGATGTATTTATAATACATTTAATTTACGTGAAAAAACTCTGTGTGCGTGCAATATTTTAGGTTACGTGTTATTTATTTTCTTCATAATTTGCTTTTCGTCAATTTTTTCTTGGTGTAAACTTCCGACTTAACTTTCATAGCCTGGATGGCTTTTTCTTCATCACTTCTTGCGGCAGGAGTTCGCGACTTGTTTAATAATGCTGGGTATTCTTTTAATAGCAGCAGCTGTTCTCATTCTCTCTCTTCCACATTTCACACTTCGTCGTAATTGTCACTTTTCTTGTTAAACTAACCAGATTTTGAGGACAACAATAAATTTTCCCACCAAGAAATTAACATAAATACATGAAAGGCGAAAACTAACGAATCTTAGCGGATAAGCCCGAAGTACTGTCGATAATCGATATAATCGAATACTATTGATAGTTATACTACTGCCGCGTATTACATACTTCGTAGTAGTAGTAGCAGGTTTATGCATACAAAATGAAGTATATACTTCTACTTCAAGTATCTTCTGCAGTCAAAGCAAAAGGTAATACTACAACTTTATGCATTTCACCCAATATCCGTTAATTTTACTACAGAAAAAAGTATTAAAAATTTGTTTGAAAAAGCAGAAAGATTACCCACTGAATTCTTGTTTAAACATTTCAAAATTTTCAACATTAAACAAATTTATTATTTTATTTTATTAAAATATTTTCATAGAAATTTTAATAACTTTGAAAGGTATAGGGGAGAGTCGGGTAGTATCGGACATCGGGTAATATCGGACAGTGAGTTTCTTTCATCTACCACACGATGATAGTACCTGATTGACATGGTTACGTTTCTGTGATGTCGCATAGAGAAACGTAACCATGGCATTCAGGTACTACCATATGGTGGTAGATGAAAGAAACGCACTGTCCGATACTGCCCGATGTCCGATATTACCCGACTCTCCCCTATACATAAATATTGAACTAAAAATATGAATTCTTTACGTTTATCTGAACCAAAATGTAAAACCAATGCAGCTTTTTGTCGTAGCATGAGTCAAGGTCCCAGATTATTAAACAAATTTTATTCCAATAATATTTTAACCACGAATCCTCTCCAAATTAATAAAAAAAAATAAAAAAAAAATTTTATTGAATTTATAGTTTGGGTTTAAACATACTAAACACTTTTTAATCTGTATTCACTCTCAATTTTAATTTTATTTTTGTCTGTATTGGAATCCCCTCCTGAGCACGAGTTTTACTCATTCAGGAGTGGGCTAGTTTGTGTATTCATTTCAAACTTACTAGCAATAAAATAAATTAATAAAATAAATAAATAAATAAATAAATAAATAAATAAATAAATAAATACGAAACACTCTAAGAAGAAAAACAACGAAAGAAACTCGGAATTCTATAAGGTTACGGCTCTTCCTACTGTATTATATGGATCCGAAAATTGGATACCAATAAAAAGAATGTGAGTAGAATTGAAGGTAATAAAATGAAATTTCTTAGATACGTGAAAGGATGTACACTACAAGACAGAATTAGAAATGAAAATGTAAGGAATGAACTACAGATTACATCACTAAATGACATAATAGAACAATACAGAAACAAATGGTTGATTCATATAGAAAGAATGCTTGAAGGAAGAATTCCCAAACAAATTCTTTCATATAGGCCAACACATAGGGAAGAAGATATATTGGTAGACCAAGGAAAAGATGGCTCGACCTTGTTGATCGGAATAGGTGTAATCATCTAAACCTTGATGGGAGTAGTAGAAGAAGAAGAAGAAGAAGAAGAAGAAGAAGGAAAACATATTTTGAAATTTTTGTGTAAATACATACAGTATTTTCAAATGTTCACATAAAATACATAAAAATTAAGTTTTAATCAAATAATTTTTGACAAAAGTTCCATTTCAGATTAATAATCACCAGAATGTTCAGTGCAGTTGCTTAGAAGTGACAGCTGGCAACTGTTTCTCGGAAGTGCTTACCTGTGGAACTGCATTTATCTCTCTTACCACAAGCCATAATTGCTGTCACCACTAAAAAACTGAACTGCAACTAACACACATAAACGTTCATGTGTCATTTAGGGGTTACTTGTAAGTTATCATAACACTGATTCAGGAAGCAATTATAATTTCATAAACATCAGCTGCATCATCACTCTAGGGAGTGCATGTTGTTTCTCAATAGCCAGGGCGTTCTTTTTTCCCAGTACAAGGCAGTATTCCGCGATAATCGTCACCTTGACGGACAACTAGAGGATGAATCTCAATGTGTACTGGAATTCTTCAGCAGTTGGCGAGACAGCATAATTTATAGACTACTGGTGAGTATGGCATATTGTTTATATTCACATAAAATAACTGAAACATAATTACATATTTTTCCTTTTTTGTCACATATTTTCTCAATTTCTAGCACATAAAAATAAATATTTTCCCGATTTTTAGCAGCTATATGACTGTGGTCCATATGTCTATTTGTCTATCTGTCCCCCCCTCCCTACCTTTTCTGTCTAGTCTGTATAGTCGCTTTGTTATCTGTCTCTGTATGTCGGGTTAACATGACGTCATATTGGAACGGCTTCATCCTTTCTTCTAAGATAATACAGGGCACGGATATAGTCATCATTAGGGAGCGGATTTTTATGTGCTAAAAATTTAAATATATTTATTTTTTATGTGCTAAAAGTACGAAAATATATGCTAAAAATAAAAAAAAATAATTTTTTAATATGACAAAAATAGCTTACTTAGCTTGGGAAAAAAAATGTTACTAGGTACTCACCAACCACACTTGAGTGCTAGTAGTTGGCCGAGAATTGCAGTGAACAACAAAGGTCATCTCCAAATTCTCCATCACAAATGCACGCCGATTATCTCTGAACAACGACTTATACTGTGGAAAAGATCTTTCCATATCACAGGACGTCAGACGTGCATATTTAAAGAGAGGAATGTCACAACACTAACACCGCCAGTTTCACCTACAGGCACATGCTGCAATACTAGAGCAACTTTACAAATTTTTTTATATCCACTGTTTTTCCCAATCACATTCTGGAATTTGTCCCTTAGTACTTGTACTTCTGAACTTGGTAGCGACTCTAGTTTATTTTTCACGGCACGCACTTCCCTGTTTCAGACAACAGGTTTTTGGATGTTTCGAGTTTTTTATGGTATCACACAAAAAGCTTAGATTTGCTAATAGGAAAGCCAATCGTTTTTTAAAAAACCATCTTTCAGTATATCTTGAAGGATATCGATTGACGAAGCCCGATAACAGGGAATCACAACACGATATATTACCTTACTTGATAGACATGAGCGAGAGGCGAGAGATTTATTTAAATTAAATAATGTTCATACCCGAGCTCTTATCTTTTGTTTTTCACAAACAAAGCACGGAATGAAATCATCTTCAGCAACAATAAACATTCCTAATTATGTGTTGCAAGATCTCTCCTCCTTGTCCATGTTAATTTATTCTCTAATAATAACACTGATACGCTGCCTAGCAGTTCTCAGAACTTAAGGTGATACTATTACAAAAATGGAACACGGATACACCACACAGCGCTTAGAAACACGAAGCAACTAAGAATTCTTAAAAAGATAACGTACTTCTGAGTGATATAATTGATTTAATTTTAAAAAAGTTAAAAGTTCTTGTAAAAAATTATTTAAGTAAAAAACTCCGAGATTTATGTTTTTATAATAGGTTTCCTGAAAATATGTATTTACATATTTTTTTTGTGAAAATATGTGTTTTTATGTGAAATAAAATTCGGGTTTTAAACTTGAAACTTCATGTTCGGAAATTTTAACTTTGTTAATTGTGTTTTATCACACGCAAAAATAATATTTAATTACGTAGGAATCCGCTCCTTAGTCATCACAAAAAATTTAAATTATAGTTTATTTAACGAGGCTCGCAACTACAGAGGTTATATCAGCGTCGCCGGTGTGTCGGAATTTTGTCCCGCAGGAGTTCTTTTACAGGCCAGTAAATCTACTCACATGAGTCTGCCGCATTTAAATGCCATCGACCTGGACCGGGATCGAACTCGCTACCTCGAGCACAGAAGGCCAGCGCTATACCGAGTACGCTACCAAGGCCGACTCTATCACACTTACCATCATATATTACGGTTCGTCTGGGCTAACGTATAAATTTTATCTCTCACGGATGTGAGATGTTTCTCCAACCTTCTTCTTCCTCTAGGTATAAGACGATGAATAAAAAAAATTCGAAGATGTCATATTTATATACATTCTTCTACAGACAGGATCGAGTTGTACTTATATTTATCGATTTCTTCCAGAATGGCCATGTAGGATAAAGTAATTTCTTTTGTGAGCTCAAAAGAAATATCTAGGTATTCTGAGAAATTTTATTTTATTTTTCGGTGATTTCAGGGTTATTTTGTAACTTGTAGACCTACACCAAACACACAGTTGCTTCAAGCTGAAATCGTAAACAGCCGAACGTTTTCTATTCGTACAAGGAGCTTCTCAGCATCACATCACACTTAATCTAAAAATTAGTTTACTTTACTTTAGATAAAAAAGCTCAATTTTTTACAGTATCTGATGTCCATACCTGTGGAGTAACGTCAGCACGTCTGGCCGCGAAACCAGGTGGCCCGGGTTCGAATCCCGGTCGGGGCAAGTTACCTGGGTGAGGTTTTTTCCGGGTTTTCCCTCAACCCAATACGAGCAAATGCCGGGTAACTTTCCGTGCTGGACCCCGGTCTCATTTCACCGGCGTTATCTCCTTCATATCATTCAGACGCTAAATAACCTAGATGTTGATACAGCGTCGTAAAATAACCCAATAAAATAAAAAAAATAATACAGTATCTGATAAAAAATTAGTTTTATTCCGATACATTAATATCATTATTTTATTTTATTTCATTAATCTTAAACAGTATATTTTTCATTTCTGTAATAGTTCCTTCAGGTTTCGAATTATACTGTGCCAAAAATAACAACCATTTTAAAATTACGTAACTGGCAGTAAGAATGTAAATAAGTAATCGATAATTATAATTGACGATAAATTGACATAGAAAAGTCATTTTCCCCCAACCTTTGACTTCCTTGCTATGGCGTACTGTTCGACCGGGTGGTTATGCCGCAGGGACGGCGAAACTGGGGAAGTCACGTTACAATTACTTACTTTATACGGCCATTTTCTTTAAATTAATTTCAACATCTGCAATAATAAACAGAACGTGAAATCAAAATACAGACAGCGTTCTATGTATTTTTTTACTATTTTCCCACATAATCACCACCGCAGTTTATGCATTTGTCGGCCGGTCGAGCGCGGATTCACCGCCGAACAGCGGTCTTCGCATCGCCGCGGCGTCGTAAACGAACCTCAACAACAAACACAACGTTCACTAAACCAGGATTGCTTTTCGTAATATTATATATATTCTGGTGAAGTGCTTTGTGTGTATTGTGACATTTTATGTGGGCAGAAACATGGACATTAAGACGAAGTGAAGAGAAACGATTAGAAGAATTTGAAATGTGGATATGCAGAAGAATTAAGTGTGTGAAATAGACAGACAGAATAAGAAAGAAAGAGTGGATGAAGAAAGAATAATACTCAAACTGATCAGGAAGATAAAAAGGAATTGGCTGGGTCACTGGCTGAGAAGAAACGGCCTACTGAAGAATACACTGGAAGGAATGGTGAACGGGAGAAAAGTTCGGAGTAGAAGAAGATATCAAACAATAGACAACATTAGGATTATTTTCAAGGGAAAAATTGTTCCGGGGCCGGGCACTGAACCCGGGGCTTTGGCACCAAGGCTCTACCTACTGAGCTACCCTGGCACTCTGCCAGACCCAGACTCAATTTCTCCCTTTATATCCACAGACCTCAAAGTGGACTGACAACCGTCAAGAAACCAACACTGAGTGCACACAAACTCTGTGTAACTTGAATTGTGGTTTTCTGTTAACGAACAGTGGCGTGTATTAAGCAAATCTAGCTTTCAGGTATAACTCCCTATGAAGCTGATTTGAATAAGTTTCAGGGGAAAAATTGTTTCGGGGTCTGGCAGCGAACCCAGGACCTCTGGCTAAACGCACCAAGGCTCTACCAAGTGAGCTACGCAGGAACTCTACCAGACCATCCAGGCATCGAACCTGGCCCCGGAACAATTGAATCGGTGAGTGGAAAAGGGGTAACATTCCAAAATCATGCTTTCGAGATAATAAAAGAAAACTGTATGATTTGAGGCTTTCTCGGCGTTGGTTCGCTAATATGTTTTCGCGGGATATCAGCCGAGTTAAGATTTTGGAATGCTCCAAGCTTTCGGCTGCTATCTCTGCAGCCATCTTCAGGGAAGTGATGTCCGAACAGAAAGTCGAAAGGTTATATAGATGTGGCTGTCTCAGGTGAAACGGGATTGGTTGGCGGATCGGCCAATCCGGGGCCGGGAATTGTCATCGCTCGTATTACCCGGAAAAATCTGCAGTGGCGCAACACAGCATAGAAAAGGAGCATAAAATACTGTTTGACCACACCAAGGTCATTAACAAATCAAGCCACTACTGGGATCGTACAATCAAGGAGGCCATAGAGATCAAGCTGGAGAAAAACAACTTTAACAGAGACAGTGGACTCCAGCTCAGTCAGGCATGGACACCGGCCTTAGACCAACTCAGGCCCTCTTACAATCAAGGTCATGAAGATCACGGACCGAGGACGGCAACCGATTCCAACCGGCGGAACAGGGCTCGCCGCCCGCCAAACTTCACGCAGCAATCCCGGGAGGGGCGGAGCTTACGAGCGATGACAATTCCCGGCCCCGGATTGGCCGATCCGCCAACCAATCCCGTTTCACCTGAGACAGCCACATCTATATAACCTTTCGACTTTCTGTTCGGACATCACTTCCCTGAAGATGGCTGCAGAGATAGCAGCCGAAAGCTTGGAGCATTCCAAAATCTTAACTCGGCTGATATCCCGCGAAAACATATTAGCGAATAAAAGAAAACTGTTTTGTGACTTTATTTTTAATTTAATCAATAAACTTATAATGGGTCACATTTACTATTACTGGGTGTTCAGTTCGAAATGTGTCATGGCTCGCTGTATGCCGTCATGTGGCTAGCCGATGAGCCTAGAGAATTCAATCTTCCTACACTTCCGCAGAGATGTATAACCTAAGAGGCAGAAAAGTTGCCTAGCAAGTGCGGCGTTCATTCTGAAGAGTACGTACCGATACGTACGGTAACGCCGGTAGTGGCAGGAATGTGAACTGTTTGGAAATACGTACTGTCGGGATATGGGGAGAGGGTTAAGACGATTACTTACGTATTTGTTGACATTAACTCGACGGTCAACATGGACACGGAGCATTTGATTTGTGTTGTGGAATGTTACCGTACGCAACCGATGATAACAAATACCCTGCGTATACGACTTGCCGGCGCAAAACACAGTTCGAAAGAGATTATGGTAGCACACAGACCGTACAGACCGCTATCTGTTGCTACGACGTTCAAGTTCAAGTTCAGATTGAAGAACGCCTTAAATAATAGGCAACTTCTCTAACATATAAGCTGAAACTCGCTTCAAATCGGTGACCCAACAACAGTGACGTCATGACACACTTTGAAATGAACACCCAGTAGATATAAGTATCTCAGCCTTTATATTAGTTTGTTAATATATAAATTGGTTTTTTACATTTGATTGTTTAATGTCTGGGAATGTTACTCTTTTTCCAGTCAAATGGAATATTGGTTAAAATGAACAGAAATATTTTGAACAATTAGCAAGTTTTCTTTATAACGTAACTGTCGAAAAAGTTCACAAATACTTTTTTCCGATGTGGAAAAAGAAACAATAATAAAAGCGGTGTTACAATGTTGATTTTTTTGGTCTCGACTAATACACCTTTGTAGGTTACAAACTCTTCTCCCCTTCTCCTAGATATTTTTTTCCATTTCTTTTGTATGTGCATTCTTGTTCACCTTGCCTTTTTTTCTTCTTGGCTCATTATCTTCCTCTTCTGACATTGTTGTTTCTTTAGTCAAAGACACTAACTTCAAATACTATTTTCCAAATCTTGCAGACAGAATACTGATGATCAAACAGCCCACACCTGTGGAGGAACGGCTAGCGCATTTGGCCGGAAAACCAGGTGGCCCGGGTTCGATTCCCGGTTGGGAAGAGTTACCTGGTTGAGGTTTTTTTCCGGGGTTTTCCCTCAACCCAATATGAGCAATTGCTGTGTAACTTTCAGTGTAGAATCCCAGACTAATTTCACCGGCATCATCACCTTCATCTCATTCAGATGCTAAATAACCTAGATGTTGATAAAGAGTCCTAAAATAATCTACTAAAAACAGAATGATCAAACATAACCTGGAACAGCTGTAATAACACAGCACTAGAACAGTTAAGAAACTAAACGATTATTACAGTGCTTGCCAGCGCTCCAAGCATACCGTATGAAAACTAACACAATAGTGCTCCACTATTGAGTGGAATAAAAGTAACATTCCTGGAATGTTACCGTTCTTCTACTCAACTGAAAAACACTGGTTATGCCACTGGCATTAGGATGATGGGAATATTACTTTTTTTCTGCTCAATAGATAGGACTATGATATATGAACAATTTTGCTATCTCAGTTTATTTTCGCATTTTTTGGAATGTTACCCCTTTTCCACTCACCGATTCAATTTTTATCTTGAAAATTATACAAATCATCTACATAGAGAGCTATACCTGAAAGATTTTGCAATATTAGGATATATATATATATATATATATATATATATATATATATATATATATATCGTATGCGGAACACTAACAGGAAGGCAGATTGGAGAACGCTGGGTTTAAAGTGAAATACCTACCCTTGAGCAGAATTCATGAATGAATTATATTGTATTCCAACAAAGAGAAGCGATTGTGGATCAACCGGCAAGGTCAGCGCAAGTGAAGATCAGTTAATAAGAATGCCACAGGCCGTTGATAGTCCGGGGTGCTCGAGAGGAAGTGCTACAAAATGGAGGAGCTGTGCGATACCGACCGATGAAGTAGAAGCAGGTGACGAACAGTTAATAAGAAGTAAAAGGACAAATAGAAACTTTCAAGGGAAAAATTGTTCCGGGGCCGGGTATCGATCCCGGTACTTCTGGTTGAACGTACCAGCGCTCTACCAACTGAGCTACCCGGGAACTCCACCCGACACCATCTCAACTTTTTCCTTTTATATCCACACAACTCGCGTGGGCTGACGAAACGCCAGAGACCCACATCGAGTGCACACAATCTCTGTGTGACTTGGAATTGTGGTTTTCTGTTAACGTACACAGTGACGTATATATTATGCAAATCTAGTCTTTCAGGTAGAGCTCCCTGTAAAGCAGATTTGAATAATTTCAAGGGAAAAATTGTTCCGGGGCCGGGTATCGATCCCGGGACTTCTGGTTGAACGTACCAGCGCTCTACCAACTGAGCTACCCGGGAACTCCACCCAACACCGTCTCAACGAAATAAAGTAAATTCAATCAAGGATATAGATACTGAACGAAACTACCTACTAAGAGATAGGCATCAACAAAGATTAAATTTTCCTAAAATTAGAAAAACTTATTATTAACTAAATGAGATAAGAAGGCAGGTTTTGAAAATAAGATAGAATAACGTCAAAGTTTTAAAAATAAAAAAACTGAAAATAGAAAATTAATGAAGTTATTAATGTATTCCGATAACTATATTAATTAGTAAAAGTTCAGAAGATAATTTGACTTTATTAATTAGTGATGTAACAGACGAAATGATCCGCTGATGCGTCGAGCTCGGCTCACTCTCCCACACTACGCTGAATTTCAACCGGTGCACAGCAAAGGGTTGAAATTGTCCATAGACGTTGGGTGAAGTCCACCGGAACCCTGCTATCCCACGCTGTCCCCGCGCAGCGATAATCAGGCTCCAACAACCGGGATGAACAGCACATCCCCAAACCGGGCGCATCGGCCTCCGATTCCCAGCGGCCTAACTGAGGTCCGAGACGATTCCCGGCACCTCATGACTGCACTCCAGCACCCACACCTGGAGGAACTCCTGTCACTCCAATATCGATGCACCATGCTCAGGCGTCCCTATCCTGAGCTCCGCGCATCCTGCCAGCCGCTGCAATCCACCATAACTGGACCCCTGTGTCCAAAACTGGTCCCCATAAACCAGTCGTTGCTCGATGAACTGCAACTAGGTGAAGAAAGATAAACCGAAGTTCCAACAGCCACCTGGGGCCTGTTCCTCAAAAATACTAGTTTAGTAGTTCACCAGTTACTAGTTACCAGAGTATATTTCACCAGCTCTAGTAGATTCTGTTTCTCAAACTATTTTACCAGTCTAGTAACTTGTGACAATTTTTCACTAGTCACATGATCTCTTTCACTAGTCAGCTGATTGAGTTCATTTGTTTATAGTAATTGGTAGGTATTGTTATTTGAGGTTAGAAGGCTAAATATTTTGTGTTTTGGTTTTGATTTCTCTTTTCGGTTAAAATTCCATCAATTGAAAGCAAATTAACTATACTCAATATGATTAATGAATCAAAGGATATACTATTCGGTGCTTTTTCAAGCACAATAAGAAAGAATTATAAACTAAACGAATGAACAAAAAATGTTGTAATATGTGAGGCTGTGGAACTGATACCTCATAACAAAGATTATGCATACGTTAGGGACACTTACTGGCCCAACATTAAGAAAGCAACTTTGATGAGTACCAATTCAAGTTCACAGTATCATCACAGTCTAGTCTATACAGTCACGACGAAGCTTGAGTTGTGAGGGTGTAAGGAACAATAGACTGAGCCGGTACTATTTCGCATTGTATGTAATGAGGTGATATTAGCGACCCCAGTGGTTAGCAACTATCTATGGATGCATATTTACTATGTATTGAGCTTCGTGACTGTAAATACTAGACTGTGGTATCATAATATAAACATATTTTGTAGTTAGTGGGTCTACTGCCGACATGAATGCCACTTACAACTTAATGAAAAATTCGCTATTTTTTTTTTCAGTTTTACATTTGATCTATTCATAAATTTGTGTAGTTTTATATTTAATTTGAAGGCTAAAGTAGACAATGCCAGAAGAACTGGCAGTGGAGGAGGAAAGCCAGCAAAATTCACTGCAGTTTATGAATTGGTATTAGATTATTAGGAAAAAATTCTGCATGTGTTGCTGGTCTAGGACAGAAAGACCTGAAGGCATTGGAAAATAATCAACATCCCAATTGAAGGGTACACGAGAATAACGATCAAGGTCCATTTTATAAAGTTTCGAGAAAAACGAATTTTAAAGTTTAAGCACTTAATACTTTGTTATGTGTGTATTAATAGAAATTGACGTAGTGGAATGTCAAGAACGATGATTTCTTATTACTAGCTAGACCACATGATAGTACTTCTTTTCCACTATAAGATAGCATTATTAACTCAATTTCGATTTTTTATGGACCTTGATCGTTTTTCCCTTGTACCCTTCAATTTGTAGAGCAATTTGTATTTGAAGCTTTGCTGATAATGCATGACTTCTATTATATGTCTTGTTAAAGTAGGTTCCACTATATTTAACAACTCTCCAATCTTTTCAAAATTCAAATTATGGTTTATTTAACGATGCTTGCAACTGCAGAGGTTATATCAGCGTCGCCAGTGTGCCGGAATTTTGTCTTTTACATGCCAGTAAATCTACTGACATGAGCCTGTCGCATTTAAACACACTTAAATGCCATCGACCTAGCTCGGGATCGAACCCGCAACCTCGAGTATAGAAGGCCAGCGCTATACCAAGCACGCTACTGAGGCTGACTCCAAGCTTTTCAGCACTTTACCTAAACTGTTCATTATATTTAAATAAATGCTCCCGTAAAGGAATAATAATTGTTCTTTCTCGATATAGTTTTAGCTCTTCTCACTTCAATCGGAATCACTAATACACATATGTATTAAAAAAATAAATATAATATTTCGTTTTGATTATCTGAGAAAGGTTGTCACTGGTAACTGATAATATAGAAATCACCAATCTTTAGAGTCTTGTAGGAATATTCCTGTTGAATACTAGTATAATCAACTAGATTAGCATTTTGAGAAACAGAATCACTTATTAACTGTGAAATCGACCAATATTACTAATCTGTGAACTGGTAACTACTACTTTACCCTTGTAGTTTCTAGAAACACAGACTTGTAAAATAAACTAATATTACTACTGTACAGACTAGTATTACTAGTCCATGAGTTTTGAGAAACAGGCCCCTGGACCATAACTCAGCTCCCAACTGGTCCCCATAAACCAGTGGTTACTGTTTATCCAGCACGATGTCGAACGTAGGTAGCCGTGCTGCAAATCCGCAGTACGTGCAGACCAAATTGTGCTAATGCCCATAAAGCATCCAAGACGGTTAGCACGTCGAGAAGTGAAGAGGCTCGAGTAGCGTAGAATAGAGACTAGGCGTCCCCAGCATCTGTTCGGCGCACCGGCCATAGTCGGACGAGTGCCCGCTCGTCAAGTCCTCGATGCATAATGATCCCACGATGACATTACCATCACTGACAGCACTCAATAAGGTAGGCAATAAGGCAATATTAAGGTAATTAGAAGGAAAGTAGGAAACGGAAACGGCGGCTTACAAATCTGCGAACATGTATAAAATACATATAGTACAGATATATTATTTTAATGTACCGAAGTACATATGATATTTCCATGCAGATATTCTGCGTCATCATACGATGAAAGAATAATGGAACGGAGAAAAATTCTCTCCGGCGCCGGGATTTGAACCCGGGTTTTCAGCTCTGCGTGCTGATGCTTCATCCACTAAGCCACACCGGATACCCACCCCGGCGTCGGACAGAATATATGGTATGCGCAAATCACTTCGTGATTTAAGACGGCGCTTATTCCGTCGGATCCCGGCCAACTAGTCACTCATAACGAATGCACCTCAGCACATGTGTGGACTTCGGTCCTACGTTCATAGACATCTATGACGTAGTGCAGAGGGCGGCCACTAGAGGGAACCCAAGAGTTGGAACTTAATCTGAGACGATTCTGTCCGACGCCGGCGTGGGTATCCGGTGTGGCTTAGTGGATAAAGCATCAGCACGTAGAGCTGAAAACTCGGGTTCAAATCCCGAGCCGGAGAGAATTTTTCTCCGTTCCATTACTCTTTCATCGTATATAGTACAGAGTTACAAATATTACCTCACACTCAATGACAATAGACAATCACCAACAGGTTAGAATTAACAAATAACGAGGACACACAGTGCCCCCGGACTCAGGAACTCAATAGTTATTTAAAATTCGGAATCCCCATGTTCTTCCTCTCTCTGGGTTAATCTTAAGTGTGTGACATATCCTTTACAAATTCGACGACGGATATGTGGACGACATAATTCAATGTAACTGACAAAAGAAATACTCGTTATAATCAAAATATATCGCATCAACCTCAATTCAAAATTCTCAAAGTTCAATAAATTCACACTAGCATCACCAATCGAAGCCAATGCACCTTAAAAATATTGCCAAAATTCAAATAGTTGAACGAGAACACCCACAACAAAAATTTCCAATACTGCCCTATACAAAATTCTGATTGCCTCATGAAAACCACGTAAGCAACAATTAACTACGGTAAACCATTTATAACCACAGAAAACCATTTATAACCATTATTAACCACATAAAACCATTTATAACCACGAAAAATCATTGATAACCACATAAAATCATGTATAACCACATAAAACCATTTATAACCACGAAAAACCATTTATAACCACGCTCTGCTACCATTTGAGGCGTATTAAACCTCTTTAACCTCTCTTCTCATTATCGGGGCGCCACCGGGTTGTTACACGGATAGTTACTCGCCAGATGTTGTTGGTGCATCGGGTTATTGGGATGTGCGCAGTGGAAGACTTACAGAATAAACAGTGTGAATTTATGGTAACAAATATAATTAACAAATAATAAATAACAAGTACATGAATGAGTTGATGGAATAAAACATGAATATGTGAAGTTGAATAAAGAAAAATAATATACTAAACTGATCTCAAACACAACAATAAATTAGGTCCAGAACCTTCGATACTTTGATCATTAATCGGCCAATATACTTTCAAAGTCATAATTCAATCTAATTGGCAAGTTCCAAAATGTTAAGTTCATGACTCACAAGATATTCCACGCTGGATCATTCACACAACATCTCAACCAACATATAAAATTTAACATCAATATCCAGCGATTTCCATAAACTCTGCCCAATTAGATTTTAAAAGTTGTACCTAAAGTCTAACTACTAGACTCAACACATTGACTTGATAAGTTACAGAAAATAATCCCAAATGAAACAGTCACACACACATACTCAATGTGCACATAATTTACTCTACACTCTTAATTACAATCTGCACATACTATAAATCTCTGTACTATCACAATGAACCTGATACCCCAGAGAGAGAGAGAGAGAGAAAAAAAATATATATAGAACGACAATGGCTCCGAATTCACGTACCCATTTAAATAACAGACTGGAATTCAATATACTCAGAATTATAAGTTGAATCGTGTAGAAAGTAATACTCAATTTGGAATACAATGTACTAGAATAATCAAGAAAGCAATTTGACTGGAGTTTCGTTACATACTTTATTACGATATAACCAATACCTTTCATTAATCACCACAACTCGCCAGGCTATCTTGGAACTTCAATACGACGCATCTATACAATATCCGCGTATCCTAATACGCACGCAAAATTAAACCGCGAAACCACTTCGCCTAATCTGCAACATACTACGTACCAATACGACGTAATTCGCGACTACAAAACCTCACACAATCTCTCCCTAATAAGACGTAACTCGCCACGACTACAAAAACCTCGCACAATCTCCCATACACGAACCAAGACATTATCACTAGCGAATGCTCTCCATATACAATTCAGCAAATATATCGTAAGCAAATGTAACAAAGTACCAAAACGAGTTCGTAATTTTGACTTAACTACTCCATGATAAATCCAAATACAACCTTATACATCACGACTGAATTCCTGAATGAAGTTAACTGATCGACATATTCACCAAACAACCTTCCGCGTCGGGACTGAATTCCTGAGTAATGTGCTGCTATTCCACTAATTCTCGAAGCAACCTTGCGGGTCGACCTGAGTTCCCAAGTGAAGTTAACTATTCCACTAATTCTCGGAGCAACCTTCCACGTCGAGAGTGAATTCCTGAGCGAAGTGCTTTCCTACTAAACGTAAAAACGAAACCTCGGTCCTCTCTCCGTCAATTGTTTCAAACCCTAGCCCGACAATAGGAATTTAGATATCAAAATGGAATAGGAAAAGATGGCGCTATCGACGGTTTCCCACCAATGCGAACTCTGTTGGTGATGTAACAGACGAAATGACCCGCTGATGCGTAGAGCTCGGCTCACATTTTAAGAAAAATCTATGTCCAATAAAAATCTTTATCCATGACCATAACGAAAAACATGCCTTTACTAAATACTTTTGCGTTTGTAAAGTAGGCTTTTATTCAACATTACTTTATTTCATTAGTGAGATAAAGACTTTACCTCACAGTTTGAACTTTATCTCACAGTTCATTAGTAATTTCCTAGTACCCGGGTACATACATATACTTTTCCATTGAACTATTACTCAAAGTACAACGTCCCTCTTAAACAATGGTCCGTCATTGGTTTGCTGTTTGGCAGTAGAGGTTCAATCACAAAATTCACGTGGAATTATCTTAAGGAACTTCACATTCCTTTTGATTATGTAATGTCTATTCTTATAAATATTATCAAGGATTCTCTTCAAATATTACATCATCATCTCTATTTCAATTAATCAACTTATATTTGCCTTCAACAATTAACTTTCTTTTTTCTTTAATGTATCACATCCCATTATTGTACATGTTTCTTGTATTCAGGACCCTTGTGGTCACTCAAAATTCTTTGAGCTGATGTCTATAATTTAGAAATTTATTATTATTAGTTACTAGATGTCACTACCTCTACTTCTTTATTACCATTTCTTAAATATACACTCAATCTCCTTCTCTTTTCTCTATCTGCTACGTCGTAATTTGTACATTACATCCATATCATTATGCATCTTTTTAAAATTTTGTAATAATTTACCTTTTGGGATGCAAGGAGATTGAACCTGCGAAGTTGGGTTTAGAGGATTTTAAAACAACACGCGTTAGCCAACTGAGCTAAACAGACACGATGATTAATTAAGTTTTAATATTCCTCTTAAGTTTACAGAAGTAGAACTAAAATGTGAAATTATTTTAATCACATTAGTCCCGTGAACACTTCTAAATAATCCCTGAAACTTCAAAAAGACGAAAATACACGTCTAAAGTGAAAAAATATATATTAAAATTATATAATTAATTGTAATTTGTTATTTATCCTACGCCTTAGATACCAATCTTCACTAATCATGGCCTCCTACATCATAACCTACCTAGTACACGTATCGATTCTAAAATCCATGCCATGATATGTGATTACATGAGGACTTATTTTCAACATATTTTCTTTATAAAACATAAATTTTTCGTTATGGTCATGGATAAAATTACGTATGGTACTTGTGAGCGTGATCTTTATTGCACTCGTGCAATAAAGATGCACTTACCTCACAAGTACCATAAATAACTATAATTCTATAAAATATTATTTATTGAATTAATATAAATTTACTTAATCTACATGTAAAGTTAAATAAATAAATACTACTATTGCTTTCCACACTGCACGCCACGTTTCAACGTCTTCAGGGTGCCGATAATCTCATCTGCCAATGAATACAGTTCATCGACCGTCTGAAATAAATGCATAAGAAAGATTTTATTCTCACACATTACAATACAGAGAAATCTAATTTTATATAAGACTCTGGACTGCCAGTTTTTGACAGAACAAACAAACACAGGAAGTCCACTGCTGTGGAGTAACGGTTAAGCGTCTGACAGTGAAAAGAGCGGCCCCCGAGTTCAAATACGGTTGAGGCAAGTTACCTAGTTGGGTTTTTTCCGGGATTTTTCCTCAACCAATGGAAGCAGAATTGCTGGGAACTTTCGATGCTGGAGCTCGGACTCATTTCGCCATCATTTCACATACTGTATCATCATCATCATCATCATCATCATCATCATCATCATATAAGAAAGAATTTTAAATTATTATATTGTCATCACTGATTAATTTTACTCATATATATATATATATATATATATATATATATATATATATATATACCTTGACTACCAAAATATTCTCTCCAACCAGAATCAAATACCTTATATGACTTATAACCTAAAAATAAAGGAACATTAGATATTCCATAAGTAGAAATATAAGGTATAAATCAAATAGAACCTATAAATCTTGAATATAAGTAAAATTTAATAGACATTAATTTATTGTAGAGGGCGGATGTTGATGAAAAGTCATCTTATTTTTCACATTAGGACGATGCCTATTAATATAAAAATCTTTTTTATGTTAATATCAACGTAAAAAAGTATTTTCTTATATTGGATTTTTTGCCTTTTTTTTGACGTTTTAAACTAATAGCTCATTTTTATTTTTTTTTCGAAATTTTTTTGGTAATTTTTAATACTTTGAAGAACGTTTAGATCATTTGGAATGCATTTTACTTTCTTCTTTACCGATAGGTCTGTTAAATCATTTTCTAACCAAATAGGTCAGTAGTAATTACCTACTGAATAAAAGCATAACAGTGAAGTTTGAGTTTTATAGTTTGGAACAGACTCTAAAGTCCATCCCTCATTCCACTGAAGGCTTCATTTCACACAACGGAAGTAATATAAAATGCTTGACAACAGCTTAGTTTAAGTGAGGACTTTGACCGCTACTGTTCTTTTGTCGGTACGAGGGTGTCTTTAGAATTTATGTTTGGAAGAGGGGAAACTTTCACCATGTCCTGGACAGGACGTTGTGTCCTCAACATGGTTCAGAAGGGATGTCTATTGTAGTAGACAGTATTTTTAACACAAAGATTGCAAGAATGCACTCTGCGCCCACACTTCCTCATCTGAAAGATTTGGTAACAAAAGTGAAGCGCGTAAAGAGGAGGAGGCGGAGAATGAAGGCATTGACATGGACCACACCTCATTGAAACACATTGTAAACCATTATTATAAATATATAGTTTTCCCTTAAAACCTTCATTTTGTTGCATGTTTTTTGCCTTTATCTTAGCCAAATTCCAGGAAGTTGCCTCCTCTCTCCGAGATTTGCAGGGCATTCACTGAAACAAGGTGACAAATTTTTAAAGAAGTTGTGGTGCGAGTACGGTGAATAATATTTATATGTAATTTTTTTCAATTTCATGTCATTTTTCCATTAGTTTAAGGGCATTTTAATGATCATTTTAAGTAGATTTTTAGGTCATCAACATCCGCCCCCTAATTATCACACATACAACAGTCCGTACGTATTCCAGAAGCAGAGTATAGTTGCGAGATCAAACTGCAAGTTTTCAATATCGAAATAGGAATTCTTACTAAAATACTAAAGGAAAAGCATGGAGTTTTATAGCTAGGTTTATGCGTTCCTATATGGCCGCTCGTCATGACACGTCCCGTCTCTTCCCACTACTGCTGATGAGGGGTGTCCAAGTGCTGTTGCATGGCTGCTTTCTCAGGTGGCATTGCAGCTTTGATCTCAGGACCTTGCAGTTGAAACTCGCAGCTGATTTTTAGTGTGTGGTATTCTTAAAAAAAAAAAGTTCCCCCCCCCCCCAGCGAAATTTCAAGACAGACTTCGATACGATATTACTGACAGTTCCTTTGTAATGCGTGACATGTCAAAATTGTCTCAGGGGTCATATGCAATTTTATGACAAGATACATTAGAATGAACGAGTCATTTTTGGTGGTTTTATGGACTACATTAATGATTTCCAAACTGCGGTTCACGAGGATCCACCGGGTGGTCGCTCTATAGGTTGATTCAAGAAGTTTTATCACCACTAATGGAGAATTTTCCTGAAGTGGTTTGTAACATATTGACCCGGTTTCTTCAACCTTTGTTAAAATGCACCTAACATAGCGTTAATTAACTATAAGTTAAAAGTATAAATTGCCGTTAAAAATATTGCGATTCTTCAACTTTGCATTTCATATTTTAACATTCTGTTTCTTAACTCTTTGTTAGAACCAGAGATTCTAGAGTTTAACCATAACCTATAACCATGTATAGACTCAATTCTGTTTTCTGAACTCTGACAATTGCGATTCTCGCTTGTTTCCGTTGCTTGATTCAGAGAGAGTAGAAGACTTTCTATCCTCTCAGGTTTAATTTATGAGCTATTCCATCTCAAATCGACCGAAATGTAGAGAAAATTGACATTACAATTTCTATATACAATAAAACTTTTCTGTAAATAGAGAACTGTGATACAATGCTTTGTGCAAAGTTTGGGGCATCAGAACTTCATAGTGTTTAAATTTAAAATATTTAAATGTATCGTATTTTCATAAAATTTGCAACTTTAAACTGTTGTAGCTCCGAAACCCTTTCACCCAATGATCAAAATCATGGTTTATTTTGATGCTGAGAAATAAAGTTTATATTGACATATAAACAGAGTTTCTTACTTTTTATGGAAATGGAGAAATTTAGATTTTTCCTCATTAAGACGCCTTTGCCAAGGAGAAAATATTTTTAAAATATATAGTTAGATTTCGCATTGGAAGTACAAATAAACACATATTTTTTACTGATAGCACGTTGATAAAAAAGTATTGAAAATATCAAATAAAGAAAATAAATAGTACGTGCGTGAACTAACCAGCTGACTGTGAGGCGGGAGCTAGCCGAGGTAATCAAAGCCAGAAGACATAAACACGTGATGTGTCGTCTAGCAGTCATGGCTGTGCTAGCTTTATGACAGGTTTTCATAAGCACAGGAGTAAAATGACGCCCAACGCTCTCTTATCTTCAGCTCTCGGGCAGTGCGTGCGGTACTCCGCCGTTCAAGTCTAGGCGTGTGAAAATAATTTATTTAATACCCTCGAAACTTATTGCCGTACCACTAACCAAACAATGTCGAATCCCTTTTAATAATGCAAGGTTTTTTCTCAATATTTTTTTACATTTTTACAAATTGGCAAAAAGCCTAAAAGTAAGTAAAATCAGATTATCTGTCTCTCTGTGTACAATAAAAATAAGGATTACTTCTTAACATAACCTACCAAATGTCAGCTTCAAAATGAGCTCTCGTTCAATGTTCTGCAGTAAATGGTTCCAGAGTTCTGAGCGCTGAAAGAGGCTTGTTTTTATAAAATACGCTAAATTTGTCGCTCAATAATACGAAAACCGTTTGACTTTCGATAGTATATTTTTGAAAATGCACTCTCCTCAGCACCTTGTATAAATAGGGAAGAAAATAGAGTATAAAAATGCGAGGTTTTTTACTGATCGATTTCATATGGAATAGCCCTTAAGCTTCTTTCGTCTGTATCACAGTAACATGGAGCGGAGTGTTAGTATTGCTGTTGAGATATGGAAAACACTGGAACAAAACGACATCGTGGGACTAATTTCTCTTCGTTCCAGAGAAGTCTTCTGCTGGAAATAATTTCGCAGTATAAACCACTTATTGAGAATAAACAAACAAACGGATCTACGTTGAAAACGAAGAGAGAGGCGTGGCAGAAAATAGCCTACACCTTTGTATGAACTTCTGGTCTGTCAAATCACAGAAATCATCCGCTCTGTTTATGTATTCATGGATATCATTTTCTAAATAATCAAGAAATAAAAGTTCAGCATTTAACGCACCTTTCTATCTGATGCTTTTCCAATTCACTGCGGGCTAAAGCAGAGAGATGCACTATCACCTTTACTTTTTAACTTCGCTCTAGAATATGCCATTAGGAAAGTTCAGGATAACAGGCAGGGTTTGGAATTGAACGGGTTACATCAGCTTCTTGTCTATGCGGATGACGTGAATATGTTAGGAGAAAATACACAAACGATTAGGGAAAACACGGAAATTTTACTTGAAGCAAGTAGAGCGATCGGTTTGGAAGTAAATCCCGAAAAGACAAAGTATATGATTATGTCTCGTGACCAGAATATTGTACGAAATGGAAATATAAAAATTGGAGATTTATCCTTCGAAGAGGTGGAAAAATTAAAATATCTTGGAGCAACAGTAACAAACATAAATGACACTCGGGAGGAAATTAAACGCAGAATAAATATGGGAAATGCGTGTTATTATTCGGTTGAGAAGCTCTTATCATCCAGTCTGCTGTCAAAAAATCTGAAAGTTAGAATTTATAAAACAGTTATATTACCGGTTCTTCTGTATGGTTGTGAAACTTGGACTCTCACTCTGAGAGAGGAACATAGGTTAAGGGTGTTTGAGAATAAGGTGCTAAGGAAAATATTTGGGGCTAAGCGGGATGAAGTTACAGGAGAATGGAGAAAGTTACACAACACAGAACTGCACGCATTGTATTTTTCACCTGAAATAATTAGGAACATTAAATCCAGACGTTTGAGATGGGCAGGGCATGTAGCACGTATGGGCAAATCCAGAAATGCATATAGAGTGTTAGTTGGGAGACCGGAGGGAAAAAGACCTTTAGGGAGGCCGAGACGTAGATGGGAGGATAATATTAAAATGGATTTGAGGGAGGTGGGGTATGATGATAGAGACTGGATTAATCTTGCACAGGATAGGGACCGCTGGCGGGCTTATGTGAGGGCGGCAATGAACCTTCGGGTTCCTTAAAAGCCATTTGTAAGTAAGTAATTTAACGCACCAGCCATATTGAATACTTCTATGCTAACAGAGAGTTAAATGATTTAACTGCATGAATTTGGACAGTTAAATTAACATGGGTTTTAACAGCCTGTTAGTACTAACAGTAGTTGAAGAAATGTTTTACCTGTTAAGTTTACAGTTAAAATGGAATAACATACTGTTATAATTTAACAAAGGTTCAAGAAATTGGGCCATTTTCTAATAAAGTTTTCTTCTTAACTCACATAATTCAGGAAGAACCATTGATTTTTTAAATGTGTTGGTGTGAATAGAGTTCTCAAATGTCAGCCAGGCCCCCCCCCCCCCAGATTTTATACTACCCCTTATTATTGCTTAGCTCTTTATGGACGCTCATCAGGAACAGCCCTGATAAGTTAAGGAATGCTACGCGCGCGATTCATAAGCGTGCGACCAAGTATGTGGAGGCAGAAAGAGAAATGTTTGAAAATCTCTTGTAGTACTAAGAGCTGATGAGAAGAATGAAGTTTACAACAAGTAAATAGTTACAAGAATGGAAACAGTATCCATTTTTTGTGGTTCCTGTAGAGATAATATGAAATTTTGTCTCTAATTTCAAATTTTCAAAAAGCTGTAGCGACGTAGACTAATTATAAGTAGGATTCTATTGTTTTATTTACATTTTTTACTCCATTTGAACTCAAGAACACCTTCCCTAAGTGGCGGTAAAACTTCGTGAGTCACTCTGAATATTCAACGTTCAGTTGACCAAAATGTAACTAATAATGGGGACAAGTGATTAATAAATCAATAAAAATGAAGGTTTTTCTCGATTTTTTTCTCCAACACATGTCTTACTGTACACGCATTATCTATATGTGTCCTCCACGTAGTGAATACGTTCTGTATTTCTGTATTCTTAGATTCCTTATCCAGTTATTCATATTTCATTATCCTCGTAAATACTTTCATAAATGAGTTTATTACACATATGGGTATTACTCTGTAATTGAAGGGTTCAGAGCCATAGTGGGCCAAGAGCCATTTATTAAAAACGGAGAAAGCAAGGGTTAAAGTTAAGTTTAATGAAGACTGACATATCATTTAGTTTCAATGTTTGTACTTTATATTATTTGATATATGTTACCATTGAATTATGGTAATAACTTCATTTTAACCCTTGTTTTCTACTGTTTTAGTAAATGGCGTTTGGCCCACTATGGTTCTCAACCCTTCAATTGACTTCTGGTCTTTGATAACACTCCTTATAATTGGTCTATACTTACTTACAAATGGCTTTTAAGGAAACCGGAGGTTCATTCCCGCCCTCACATAAGCCTACCATCGGTCTCTATCCTGAGAAAGATTATTCCAGTCCCTACAATCATACCCCAACTCCCTCAAATGTATTTTAATATTATCCTCCCATCTACGTTTCGGCCTCCCAAAAGGTCTTTTCTCTCCGGTCTCCCAACTAACGCAATCCTAGATTCACCTTACGTGCTACATGTCCTGCCCATCTCAAACGCCTGGATTTAATGTTCCTAATTATGTCAGGTGAAAAATACAATGCGTGCAGTTCTGCGTCTGTAACTTTCTCCATTCTCCTGTAACTTCATCCCTCTTAGACTCAAATATTTTTCTATTCACCTTATTCTCGAACACCCTTAACCTCTGTTCCTCTCTCAAAGTGAGAGTCCAAGTTTCACAACCATACAGAACAAACAGTATATATAAATTCTAAATTATAGACATCAGCTCAAAGAATTTGAGTGACCACAAGGGTCCTGAATACAATAAACATGTACAATATAATGTGATGGATACATTAAAGAAAAAAGAAAGTTAATTGTTTAAGGCAGATATAAGTGGATTCATTGAAATAGAGATGATGATGTAATATTTGAAGAGAATCCTTGATAATATTTATAAGGACAGACATTACATAATCAAAAGGAATGCGAAGTTCCTTAAGATAATTCCATGTGAATTTGGAAATAGAACCTCTACTGCCAAACAGCAAACCAATGACAGACCATTGTTTAAGATGGACGTTGTACTTTTGAGAAAGATAAGGCAGATAAGGTTCATATGGACTTCTTCTCAATATCAACTTCGGTGGCCTGATTTAGGTTCCTTTCGAAACGGATAGTAGGGTCAAGAACAAGAGTCCGTTTTAAGCGTCCGTTAATAGCAATAATGTCTGCCCGTCTGAAAGAACCATCTGATGATACACAATGTACTTCCTCATGAATCTCCCAATTTAAAGTTTTTAACGATGTCGCCAAAGCATATCGTACACGATGATGTCTAGCATTGATCAGCAGCTCGCCTTTAGGGCTTTGTCCAAGCACGTGTCCAAGTGTTTCAAGCTCGCTACAGTCTGGGTGACGTCAGCGGGTTGTGCTTGGAGTTCTGCCCGGTATTGCGCGAACCGCTTGACATTTTTAAAGCATTGGTCCATTCTGAGGAAGATAGGCCCTTTCGATTGCTTACCCATGAGTTAGCCTTGGGGAGATCACTATAAACAATAACCCCTTTACCACGCAAGGTATGGTTTGTCCAAGTTTGGAATGCGTCATTTCTTAAGTGTTTACGAATTTTACGACCTGACCAGTTGATAGCATCAATAGTTGTGATATTCAATTTTGACAGAGCAGAAACTTTTTATAACTGTTTTATAAATTCTGTCAGATTTTTTGAGAGCAGACTGGATTACAACAGGCATTTCCCATATTTATTCTGTGCTTAGTAATAATAATAATAATAATAATAATAATAATAATAATAATAATAATAATAATAATAATGACCAAACCTGGTTCTCGGAAAGCAGCTAGCGTGTGATATAGGCTATTCGTTAATTTTATTTTGGTAATCACTGGTTTCCACGAATGAAAATTACTACAAAAGACGGATAGCCATCTTTTCAGCTTCAATTTCAGTTTTAATTTCAAGAGAAATTGTTTACATGACACGGTGCGTCACTCTCCAAGTTACTTTGTTGTCACATGCAGGCATCATCGCGTGGTACATCAATCGATTGATGTTAGCAGCTCTACAAATTTCAATTTTGACATTTTATCACTATGTAGGTGACGTTTCAATCAGCACTGAAGGAAAGTAGTCAATGAGATTTTAATTTCTTAAAAATGTTTGTGTTTTGAAATGTTAAAGGCAGTTAGGTAATGAATTCAATATAACTAATGGAGAAAAGCAATAATGAATAATGTTTTATTGTGCACCGTACTGTTTGTTATTTTGCGCAGTTTTACAGGTTTTTTTTTTAATTTTTATTGATATAAATGTATAAATATTTTAATATTTACTGACCAAATTACTTTAGAAGAAAATTAAAATTACCTGCAAATAGATATAGTCTGTTTAGGTCAAATATTGAGCCAATGAAACGGGCGATTTTAAAACTTCAATGGTTATTGCATTGATTACTTTGAAACGAAACTTTCATTTTAAATTTAGGCCTAAAGTATAATTACACAATAGCCATTACATCCTATCTCTACTCTTTTGAGTCTTCATAGTCCAAGCTCCATTTCTTTTTTTTTTTTTTTTTTAGTAGGTTATTTTACGACGCTTTATCAACAGCTTAGGTTATTTAGCGTCTGAATGAGATGAAGGTGATAATGCCGGTGAAATGAGTCCTGGGTCCTGCACCGAAAGTTACCCAGCATTTTCTCATATTGGGTTGAGGGAAAACCCCGGAAAAAACCTCAACCAGATAACTTGCCCCGACCAGTGACGTTCCATTTCGATGTACCAGTAATGACCTTGCCAAAGTTTCATACATTTCAAGCCGAGTATGCTTTTATATCACAGATGATATAAAAATTTAATTTTTGGGTCTCATAAACTTCATAATTTTTATACAGGGTGATTTATGAGGATTTACCCTCCTTTACGGAGCTTATTTCTGAAGATATTTGGAGCAAAAAATGCCATATAAACATAGTTCCTATTCTCAATATTTTTAGAGTTACACTAATTTAAAATTATTGTTTGTAAAATACGTTTTTTCTTTAGTTTGAAGGTAAAAGAGTAATACAAATAGAGAATGAACAATTAAGAAGTATTATTTCTTTAATTGGCAAGTATTATGAAGCTAAAAATGTGCTGTGAACTCCTTAGTTGTTTCGTACAGACATCTTTTCTATTTTTAACTAGAAAATTGCATTATTCTTACGCACTTATCACAACAATTATTGCAAATCATACGACGTCAACCGACTTAATTATTTGCAGTTCAACAATTTTTCATTCTAATTTACAGTCTTGGAGAGTTTACAACACATTTAAAAAAATGTCGCTGTCAGCTTGAGTACAGTTGGCCGCACGTTTGTGAACGGCACTCGTCGCTCTACGTAACTGCATACGGCTATCTTTGATTTCCGTAGCCCTTGCGCTGGTTGCTGACTGCACGCGTTCACAGCAATGCGTTCCAATAACGAAACGAACTCTATAAATATTGAGAATAGGACCCATGTTTATATGACATTTTTTGCTCAGAATGTCTTCGGAAATAAACTCCGTAAAGGACGGTAAATCCTCGCGAATCACCCTGTATTTTTTCACAGATATATTCATCTTCAACGTACATTTCATAGCCTCTATAATTAAGTGTGTAATCTTGATTACACACTTTTAACACTATATCACTTAGTAATATAGTTAATATAACTACTTTCATGTGTTAGTATAAACTAACAAGTTGTAATTACCTTGTGACTAATTTCAGTTTTATATCAGCCATCATCAGAAGTAGTGACGTCCTTCTAGATCTGGTAATGGTGGACATAAAGCTGAAACTATTCAACTATGTAATTATAACTTAGATTTTTTTAACACATGAAAGTGGTTATATTAACTAAATTCCTAAAGGATTAACTTGTTTAATAATTCGATTATTGACACACATTTTACTTCTACCATGGCCTTTTCCAGAGAAAAGCATAACCCTTTCGTTTTATATTTAGATATCTCCATATTGCATAATCTTGTTACTTGTTTTAGTTGTACATGGTACGCTGGAGTCCATCTTGTGTTTAGTGGACAAATTATAAATACCGTATTGTACTCGTGTATAATTCATCGTATATACTACAAAGAAATAGCAATGACAAAGTCTTTACTACAACTTGAAATAACATCTGAATGCGCTATTTCTATAAGTAAACGAGACCAGAAAACAGATTAATATGTCTTCATCAGCTAGTTTTGTTTCGGAAAAAAATTAGCCATACCCAATAAGACTTCTCGGATGTACTGTATAATACATTATATTAGTACAGAATGGCGTACATACTGTCCGATAGCCAAATAGTAATTAATAGTTTAATTTTGTAATTGTAATAACGTACTGTATATTTGAGTTACATTTCGGGTACACATTTATCTTCATTTTTACCTCTTCACAATGTGCTGGAAGTGATTACCACCAGCTTCGATACAGTTTTACACTCGCCGAAGCATGATCTGGAAAACTCCAATTCGGTGATTGTAATGCGGGCGATCTCTTGCTGTGTGTTGGTTTTCAACACTTTCAACATTCGAGGGATATTGCGATACACTTTCCCTATTTAACGATTCCCAGAGATAAAAGTCGCATGATGATAAATCAGGAGAACATGGTGGTCATAGATATTTACTGACTATTCTTTCTTGGTAAAAATCATTGTGATCGACACAGATACAAGTCACTCCATCATACTGGAAGAAGGTGTAAATGAGTTCTTGTGAAGTCAATTGCCTTACGAACACTTTGTAGATGTGCAAATAATTTCTAAAAAGAAGTCCAGTGATACGTTGTCCTTACATTCACACCAAAAATCTACTTCTAAATTACGGAGTGTTTTCTTTCCAGTGTAATACATAAGGGGTTCAGCAACCCAGTGTCATGTTTTTTGCGAATTGACCATGTTTCGCTTGCTGAAAAGAAAAATGGTTCAAACCTTTCGTCAGAAACCAACCGTAGTGCCAAGACAATTCACAATTGCCCGCAAACAAATGCAGTGCTTGTTTCTGGCAGTGGCGTAGCATGAAATTTTGAGCAGGGGAAGCTAACTCAAGTTGTCTTTCATGTATGAAGAAACGTATTGCAAAAATATAGTCTTAAAATAAATAGTAGTCAATGTTAAGTCAGCAGTCCGAATACTGGTTGGAACCTCATAAGTAACACCAATAACGCATCACCTCAAGTGGTAGTAAAATATGATTTCATGGTTTACACATATCTCTAAGAAATAGACACATACAGTACTTATAATTTAACATTAGCTCACTCCCTGTCATATTTAGAAAAAACACAATATTAACGGTCAATCGATAGTGTTAGTAAAATTACATCAATCAACGTTAAAAGCCACCGGCGTAGTTCTGTCGGCTAATGCGCTTGCCTGCCGATCCGGAGTTGCGTTCGGGTGCGGGTTCGATTCCCGCTTGGGCTGATTACCTGGTTGGGTTTCTTCCGAGGTTTTCCCCAAACGTAAGGCAAATGTCAGGTAATCTATGGCGAATCCTCGGCCTCATCTCGCCAAATACCATCTTGCTATCACCAATCCCATCGACGCTAAATAACCTCGTAGTTGATACAGCGTCGTTAAATAACCAAGTAAAAAAATCAACGTTAATATATTTATCAGAAGATTATTTTTGACTACATAAATTAGTGTCAGGAACTGTTATTTCACTCATATTTATTATATCAGCTACAGTGCACACTAACACTTCAACTAAACACAACTGACGAAAGGGATAACTCGGAAGCTAATTCTTTCCAATGCTAAAGCTAGCTTCTTGCGAGCCTTGCGACCAGGGTAGTTTAGTTAGAAAGGGTTGGAAAATCTGCGGAGCGCGTTAAACAGAAGAATGTGTGAAAGAAACGAGTCTGTGGAGGGGATTGGAAGCTGGTGTGTGCAGGCTTCATGTTTACTGCTGCATCACAAATCATCCTGAGATGCCGCATCACAACATTTAAGGCGTACATATAATTGTATTAAAATTAATAAGTAATTTTGTTCATAAACTGCAGTTTATTATGGAGTTGTTAACTGGGGAAGCTGAGCTTTTTAGCTTACATTGACGCTACGCCACTGGTTTCTGGAAAGTTTGTGGTGCCTCACAAACTTTTCTACAGGTCTTGAAAACGTACTCATACCTAAAACATTCAGTCGAAATCATGCCCTGCGTGAAATATTTGCGGACATTAGTGCTGGTTACATATTTTTGACGTAAATTTAAGCTGTTACTAAATATGCCGAAAGTATTCTTCTTCTTCGGCTTTTCCACCTTTATGGGTTTGCCGTCTTCAGTGCCCAGCTGTTCCTATCATTCCAGTCACCTTTCAATTCTCTGTCTTCCATTACAGTTCTGACATGGGTTTTCCATTTCAATCTTGGTCCTCCACGTTTATTCTTTCCCGGTGACGATCACTGGAAACTATTTTTGGGTCATCTTTAATTCCTTCTTCTTTGTTTATGACCATACATTTTAAGAGCTTGATTTGCCTCTGTTTTTATAATGGATATATTAACTTTCATTTCTTCCCGAAGTATTTCATTTCTAATTTTATCTTGTCGTGTGTTTTTTAAACTTCTCCTGAAATAGTTAAATTCGACAGTCATCATTTTACTTATTTGTTGATCAGTAAAAGGCCAAGTTCTATACAATACTCCGATGAATTTTAATTTTAGTTTCTTTCGTAATGTTTTTGTTCCAAATTATTCCATGTACGCATCTGGTAGTATTTTTTTTATCAAGACAAATTTTGTTTGTATATCTCTTTCACATCTTTCTGTATTTGTAATAACTGACCATAAATATTTAAAGACTCACACTTTCTAATTTTTCCGTTTTAATGAGTAGTTCATGTGCATCTTTTTCTATACACATATGTTGTTTTTTGTGTAAATTAATATTCAAACCTTATCTTGTGTACGATTCATTCTAAAAGACTTAAAATTAAATGATGGAACTTGTTTCAGAAATTTTGTCGGAATAACGCCAAATGATTCTGAAACATTTATTCAAATGATAAGCCCCCTATTTGCAAGATAGATACTAAATATAGAATAGTTATACCATCGAATAGCAGTGATTCTCAGATTTTCAGCTAGTGATGATTAAGGAGCCAATATACTTGAACTGTAAGCTAAGCCGAGACACGAAATGCAACTAAATTTCTGCCCGAAAACTTTCATGTTTCTGAGTGCAAATGCTCGTGTTTTCCATCCGAGGTGTAATACAGAAAAACATGGGCCTTTGTTTAAAAAAAATCTGTGAATGTTTTGATGCGAATTATGTATCATATAAGATGGGAAACACTTCCAGCAGCTACTGTGAGGAGGGTGAGTACCAAATGTTACTGATATTACATGTATGTAGGTTTTAATCCTGCGAATAGCACTGAGTTCGCGGATGCCAATGGAAGCGTGGTGGAGACCTGCTGCTGATTGGTCGACAGAGAGATCGAAAACGTTCACTGGGACTCAATGTATTTTTGGTTTTGGGAAATACTCGTCTTTATTTACTCAAAGTTTTACGGCTTTTCCATTTACGAAATAAAGGGTTATAAATAATTTTTGTAGACCGAATGGGAGGAAATATCTAAGGATAATATTGCCAGCACTGTAGCAGTCGCTCCTCATTGGCTATGCTAGCAGACGGTTGATGGTCGTCGGTAATCTTACAAGGAGAGGACACGCTCTGTATATAACCGAATTAAATAATATTGTGTGAGATGAAAGTACGAGAAGGACTGTTTAAAATTATACCTGGTATAGTTGGCCAATGACCCCTCGTTTTGGAAATATTGGCTATTGTTTGTGACATACTTCCGTTAGGTGGCTAATATGGAAACATTATACTATGTAAGAGCGTAGCTCATATGGTTGGATGCTGAGTTGTCATCCAGGCAACTCCAGTTTGAATCCTAATGCCTTCTCATTTTTTAAAACTTGATATTATTATTATTATTATTATTATTATTATTATTATTATTATTATTATTATTATTATTATTATTAGAACCAAAAGGACAAATTGGCCCAAGAGTGCAACGTCAAGTAGATGAACTCACTTCTAAATTCGGAAATATAGCTATGTGTAACACGTTCTTCATCAGTAAAGCTGACATCTCAACTCCATAAGCAATACCTAGAGAAAGTAATAAAGACGTTTGTGAAAGAGAAGCCATTTCTTCTAATTCTGGACTCATGGGAAGGGCAGGTAAATCCTTCTTTGTATGATGAAATATTTACAAATGAAGAAAATGAAGTAACGTGCAACCTTAAAGTGATTTCACCCAAATGTGCTGGATTATACGAGTCCTGTGATGTTTATCTTTTTAGACAGGTGAAGATTTTTACCAAATATTTGCAAAATAGCTCTTTCCTTTTACAAACTGGACGACAAATTGCTTCAAGGGAGGATACCCTCAAAATTCATTCCTTAATTCACTTTCAGTTGTCAGCTCCTATATTCAAAGCCATGTTGAAATATGCGCGGTATGCATCAAAATTAATAAACGAACGAGAAGTGTTTGTGAATGTGAAAGATGTCTGTTTCGCAGCAGAAGTGCGGAAAAATGTGTGTGACTGTGGACAACCTTCTTTCATTTGCTGTGCCTGGGGCAGGAAATATGTATGTTTTGTGTGTTTTTATGTTATTTATCATAATGAAACATGTACAAATTGAAGTGGAATAGAAACAAAACAGACACCAGTGACCTGCCTACGTGAGCAATATTTCCTTGTTTATCCTTTACAATACAATGTTAGTTAATTAGTAATTTGTTTAAAACATGACGAAGCGTTCAATATATTGAGAAATATGATATATGTAAATAGATTACTATGATCGCACTATTAATCATTATTAAAAGAAAAAAATATATAGAATCAGTTAAGATTCGAACTCAGGTTCCCTGAATAACAACTCAGCACCCAACCATATGAGCTATGCTTTTACACAATCCAATGCTTCCCTATTAGGCACCTAACGGAAGTATGTCACAAACAATAGACAATATTTCCAAAACGAGGGGTCATTGGCCACCCATACCAGGTATGACTTTAAACAGTACTTCTTGTACTTTCATCTCACACAATCTTATTTCATTCGGTGATATACAGAGCGTGTCCTCTCCTTGTTAGTATATAACGTAATTGGTACCTATAAATATATCGGCTACAACACTCGTTTATAAGAACACTATTTTTCAGGTTCCTAGAGTGACGTTATAACCAAAGTCCTACTGTAATAATGTCAGGATTGAACTCACCTCCAACTTACGGAGTTCTTGGACGAGGGGAGACTCGTATTTCAGCTTGCAGTATTGCTCCGGCGTATACATGAACCCCTGAGACACATCATCATAATCCAGGAAGCAGTCGTCGCCGGTTACGGCGACGCTTGTTGATGAATCCCGGCCTGCCGAGATCCCCAGCACCGCCGCTGGCTCACCGTCCCTTGCGTTTCTAACATCCACATCATAGTAGTACGAAGGCAGCGCCGAAAGTGGCGGATACTTTGCCTGCAATACAGCAAGCAAGGGCGTCAACATTTACTCGGTACCATGTGTGTGTGCACATATAGAAAATTCTGCGCGTTATAACAGTCTCTGGAATAAACGGTCTCAGTAAATGAAAATCACAAAAAAATTCCGGTAAGGTTTTGAATGCCAAGCACTTGGATTACGAATCTGGCTTTTGACATTAGTTTTAACAGAAATAACTCTCACATAAAAATTTAACCTCCCCTCATTATCCTTGTATTCCCCTTGTTCTCCTTATATTCCCTTCCCGTCTTTATCTTCACCTTGTATTCCCCTTGTTCTCCTTGTATTCCCCTTGTTCTTCTTATATTCCCTTCCCGTCTTTGTCTTCACCTTGTATTCCCCTTGTTCTCCTTGTATTCCCCTTGTTCTCCTTATATTCCCTTCCCGTCTTTGTCTTCACCTTGTATTCCCCTTGTTCTCCTTATATTCCCTTCCCTTCTTTGTCTTCACCTTATATTTCCCTTGTTCTCCTTGTATTCCCCTTGTTCTCCTTATATTCCCTTCACTTCTTTGTCTTCCCCTTGTTCTCCTTTTGTTTTCTTTGTATTCCTTTCCCCTCTTTGTCTTCACCTTGTATTCCCCTTGTTCTCCTTGTATTCCCCTTGTTCTCCTTATATTCCCTTCACTTCTTTGTCTTCCCCTTGTTCTCCTTTTGTTTTCTTTGTATTCCTTTCCCCTCTTTGTCTTCCCTTGTATTCCCCTTCTTCTCCTTTTGTTCTCCTTATATTCTCTTCCCCTCTTTGGCTTCCCCTTGTTCTCCTTTTGTTCTCCTTGTATCCTCTTTCCCCCTTTGTCTTCTCCTCGTCCTCCTTTTGTTCTCCTTGTATTCTGTTTCCCTCTTTGTCTTCCCTTGTATTCCCTTCCTCTCTTTGTCTTCTCCTTGTATTCCTCTTGTTCACTTCGAATTCCCTCGCCCTCTTTTTCATCCCCTTCTTCTCCCTGTATTGTCTTTGTTCTCCTAGCTTTCCCCTTGATTTCCTTGTATTCCTTCTCCTTTCATTTTCCTTGTTCCCCCTGTTTTTCTATTGTTCTTTTGGCATTCCCCCTTTTCCTTTTTTCCCCTTCTTCTTTTCATCTCCTTCCTCTCTTTTTCCCCTTCCCTCTCTCCTTTTCTTCCCCTTCTTCGCCTTTTCATGTCCTACTCCAGTTCTTTCTATTGTCCTTTTACCCCTTTCTTTTTCTTCCTTTTCTTCTCCTTATCTTTTTCTTCTCCTTTTCAACATTTTCTTATTTTCTTCTCATTCTCCTTTTCTTCCAAATCTACTTTTCTCCACTTCTTTTTTTCATCTCCTTGTACTTTTTTCTCTTTTCCTTTTCATCTCCTTCTACTTTTCTTCCCCTTCTCCTTTTCAACTCATTTTCTTCCCCTACCTCTCTTCACCTTCTTTTCGTTTATACTCTATCTTTTCCCCTCTTCTCTTTTTCATTCCCTTCTCATTTTTTCCTTTCACCTTTCTTCCCCTTTTCCTTTTTTATCTCCTACTTTTCTTCCCCTTCTCCTTTTCAGCTCCTTCTCATTTTCTTCCCCTTCCTCTTTTCATCACCTTCTTTTCCTTTATATTTTTCTTTTCCCTTCGTCTCATTTTCTTCCCTTCTTCTCCTTTTATTTCCCTTGCTCTCATTTTCTTCCCTCCTCCTTTTCTTCCCTTCTTCTCATTTTCTGCCTTTCTTCTCCTTTTCTTTCCAGTCTTCTCCTTTTCTTCCCTTCTTCTCATTTTCTTCCTTTCTTCTCCTTTTCTTTCCATTCTTCTCCTTTTCTTCCCTTCTTCTCATTTTCTTCCTTTCTTCTCCCTTTTCTTTACATTCTTCTCCTTTTCTTCCCTTCTTCTCCTTTTCTTCCCTTCTTCTCATTTTCTTCCCTTCTTCTCTCTTTCTTCCACTCTTCTTTTCAGCGTCTTCGTCCCCTTTTCTTCTCCTGCTTCTCCATTTCATCACCTTCTCACTTTCTTCTCCTCATTTTCTTCCCCTTCTTCATGTTTTCATTTCCTCCTTTCCCTTTTCTTTCCCTTCTCATTATTTTCCCTTCTTCTTTTCTTCATTTACTTCGCCTTTTCATCTCCTTTTCTTCCCCTTCTTTTCCTTTTCATCCGCTTCTCACTTTCTTCTTTCTCCTCCTTTTCTTCCTCTTCTCCTTCTCACCCCTTCTCCTTTTCCTCTCCTTCTCCTTTTCATCCCCTTCCCACTTTCTTCCTTCTCCTCCTCTTCTGCTCCTTCTCCTTCTCCTTTTCATCCCCTTCCCACTTCCTTCCCCTTATCCTCCTTTTCTTCCTCTTCTTCCCCTTCTTCTCATCCCATTCTCCTTTTCTTCTCCTCCTTTTCAGCCTCTTTTCCTTTTCATTTTCATCTACTTCAAATTTTCATCCCTCTCTCACTTTTCCCCCTTCTTCTCCTTTTTATCCCTTCTCAGTTTCTTCTTATTCTATTTTACCCCCTTTCTCCTTTACATCCCCTTCTCATTTTCTTACCCTTCTCCTGCCTGTCTTCCCTTGTTCTCCTTATATTCTCAATGTTCTCTTTCTCTATTTGTTCTAATTTTATCCCCTTTTCTTCTCGTAACCCCCCTTTCCTCTATGTATGCCTTGAATGAAGGAAAGGACAATTAAAATAAATGTCTAATGAACGAAAGGATGAGTGAAAGGACGAGCAAATGAACAAACAGACCAACGAACGAACGAACGGATCCAAGAACAAACAATTAACTGATAAATGAACAAAAGAACAAAAAAAGGGATTAATTAGTTGAACAAAGTACTTGACTAAAAATTTAATCAACACAAAAATCAAGTGAATGAATTGATAAACAAGTGAATCAACGACGAGAGGGTGAATAAAGGAGGAATTAAAAAAGAATGAAAAGCTGAAGTAACAAATTAATGGATGAACGAAGGATTAAATGTCCGAACAAACAAATCAGTACACGAATAAAAATAGTAATCACAAAATGAATCTTGAATCAACGAATAGATGAAAACATTAATACGATAACTGAGTTAGTGACAATTAATGAACGAATGACTAATAAATAAATGTGAGAATGAAAGGCAGTACGAATGAGTAAATTAACAAGGAAATGAAACAACTACTCATAAAAATGTGAATGAATATATGAATCAAAATGGAGATGATATTTGACCGAATGAACAAAAGAGGAAAATGATCAATCACTGAATCAACAAAGGAATGTAGAAACAAATGAATGAATGAATAAATAGACAAGTAAATAAACCAATTAAATAATGAAATAACAAAAGAATGACTCTAAATAATCACTTACAGAACGAGTGATTGGACGAACGAAAATACGGGTACAAGATCCAAGTCATAAAATCGAATCGATGTATAGAGTTACGAAATAACTACCGAACATTTTGAGGAACAAAATTTCGAAGAGGTAAGTCACTAACTGAATCAATCAATTATTAAACAAACAAACAAATAAGTAATTAAGTAAGTAACTAAATAAATAAATAAATAAATAAATAATGACTGAGGTAACAAATATACCCCAATTAAACATAATATAGACGGTTAAGAAGTAATATCTCGTAGCCTCTCTGTAAATTTGCAGGTGAAATAAGTGTTCGAAATAGTAATATACGTTACAAGAGTGGTATGTTGACGTTTTCATGTTCGAGGAAAAGATTGAAAAAGCGAAACGTAGTTGAGCTTTTTTAATTACCGAGAACATGAAAACAAACATACCGCTCGTGTATCGTACATTATTTTGTGCGAAGAACGTTTATTACATATCTGAAAGACGAATTTCTAATTAGTTGCAATGAAATCTCCATGTTGGTTTCTGTTTAATGATGGCAACTTCGGAAAACCAAAATATCTTTCTTCAACATTGTTGCTATAGGCCTAAAATGTTTTCTGTGTTTACTATACTCCAGCAGGCCGTGATATACGTCTGTCTTTTTTTCCCCCCCAGTCTATAAATGCGGACTTAAAACAAACGATAAGGTTATGTAATGATTTATTTTTCATTTTAATATTTTAACAATATTATTTATAAAACATATTGGAGCAATAACATCGGCATCTGGAATCTTGTTGATTTTTTCACGGCTTCCTTAATGTTACTTGTATCAGGAATGCAATAAGTTTCGTGAAGTAGTAGACTTTACTTAATTTTTGCAAATATTTAAAAACAATAATTAACATTGCAATTTAGGTGAAATTGCAGTGGTAACTTTCCAATTTATAATTATTACTATGTTAAACGTCTGTAAAAATGATATGTTAAAAGCCTAAAGTAAAATGAATGTCGCGCTTAAGCGGTAAGAAGAGGGAAATTGTTATGTGTGTTACGTTGGGAATACTGAATGTGGTATTTCACACTTACCGCGTATTGGTTCTGTGCGGAAAACAAGCAAATACGTTCGATCTCGCACAAAATTAATTTTTATAAAACTAGACAAACTTTTTATATATTTTGCTGATTTATATATTTTCTATCCCAGGACAAAATATTATTTATTGTCCAATTTTTTTTAACATAATAATAGTGTAGTTAAACTAAATGACCATTTTTTGCAGATAAGAGATGTTACTTCTTAGCTATCGATATTAGAATCTCAATCAAATGTTCGAGAACGTATAAAAAGGATAACTGCCCTAAAATAGCCAACTAAATTTAACGCAATTTTAATTTCTACACACAACTGCAATAGCTCGTTTTTTATGTTCTAAAATTAAACGATCATACATTCAAGTGGAAAACTGAATGTCTTGTTTTCACGTTGTAACCGCTGTGATAAGATGTTCTCTACATGAAACACCGATTAATTTTGAGCACGGGAAGAAAAGTCTGTACATAGAAGCTGTTACAATACAATATCATTTTGAAGTACATGAACTTTATATGAAGATGTACACAAACCTTTCTTTTCTTTTCGTCCATCATCTTCTTCGTTAATCGAGAGACCCTAAATGCAGGATGCCGCTTCAATTCCTTCGAGGCTTCCTCCACGGGAATCTTGCCCTCTAACACGAGCATTTTCTCGCGCTCAACTTCCTCCGCCTGAAAAATTACATTTCTCTCTCTATTAAGGCTTCCAATATCTTCCCATTGAGCAAGGCTATGTAGGTATACAAATGCATATATGCATAAAACTTATATATAGATATAAATAAATGAATATATATAATTTATTTATCTTTTATATATACTGCATATAACCTATAGCTACACTTAGTCTATATATTTAGGCAAGAAGTGAGAAAACAATGGCTCGTGAGTTATTTTCGGCCCGCGAGACGATTTCTTCTGGCTCTTCAGCGAGTAATAGTTATTTATTTTTTTAGTAGGTTATTTTACGACGCTTTATCAACATCTTTGGTTATTTAGCGTCTGAATGAGATGAAGATGATAATGTCGGTGAAATGAGTCCGGGGTCCAGCACCGAAAGTTACCCATCATTTGCTCATATTGTGTTGAGGGAAAACCCCGGAAAAACCTCAACCACGTAACTTGCCCCGACCGGGAATCGAACCCAGGCCACCTGGTTTCGCGGCCAGACGCGCTGACCGTTACTCCACAGGTGTGGACAACAGTTATTTACGATATAATGGCAAAACTGGCATTTCATTCTGTGCTTAGAGATCTTCGCGGAACATGGTCTATTTTTGTAATTAATTGTATTAATTTCTGGTTAGCTGCTCCTTATCATCTATACTAATAATAAATCTGTAGCCGAAATTTTTCTGGTAATTTTCGATTTTCCAAAAATAATTGGTCCTAACATATATAATTAACCATCCTGAAACCGAAAATCGCATTTTTGAAATTTTTGTTTGTATGTCTGTCTGTATGTTTATTACCTTTTCACGCGATAATGGCTGAACCGATTTATATGAAAAAATTGGAATATAAATTAAGTTCGTTGTAACTTAGATCTTAGGCTATATGGCATTCAAAATACTTTATTTAAAAGGGGGGTTATAAGGGGGCCTGAATTAAATAAATCGAAATATCTCGCTTATTATTGATTTTTGTGAAAAATGTTACATAACAAACGTTTCTTTTAAAAATGATTTCCGATAAGTTTTATTCTTTACAAAATTGTAATAGGACTGATATTTAATGAGATAAATGAGTTTTAAAATGAAAATAACGCCATCTAAGACGGTGCAATGAATTAAGAACAAATGACTTCGTCTATAAGGGGCCTTGGACAACAACAATCGAAACAGGGGCCTTGGACATCAACAATCGAAAGCTATTAAACATAGCCTACAGAGAATGTTTCTGTGTTTGTATGAAGTAATGTCAGAAGCTAAATTAACCGATTTGTATAATTAATTATTATTTCACCATTGGAAAGTGTAGTTTCTCTAGATGGACATAATGCTATAATGTTATTACAGTAACGTCTGAGTAAATCGAGGACAGGTAAGATTAAAATAGCTTCTTATGCACAGAAAATTTGATAGACTATTTTATACATTCGTTTTCTGTATTTCTTAAAATAATATTTATGTACACTCATATTAATCTCAGAGAATTAACGAACAACGAGAGTGTATTGATTTAGTATGCAGTAATAGTACGTTAGCTTAGGAATCCATTATTTTATAATTCAAATTTTAACTATGCTCAATTGAATAGTGTTAAAATACATAAAATATATATGCAATAAATGCAATGCAAAAAAAACTGGGTAATGAGCGAAGCAGATTATCTTGCGCTGTTGTAAAAGTTGTTCCCTGGATCAAACGTCCTATTTTAATTATGTAATTACTTTATATTTATTTCTAACAGGTGCAGCGGAGCGCACGGGTACGGCTAGTTTCAAATATATTTTTGCCTGGGCTCGTACACGCATTATCACAAATTAACATTCCACTTACATTTGGGAAGTTTCGAAAAAAAAAAACAATCAGCCTAAGCGGGATATTAACCCATGCCCGAGCGCAGCACCTGAGCAGGAATTCCACTAGCTACCTCTACACCAGGCCTGGACGCTAATAACTCGATTGAGCCACTGCAGACTACTCCTTAACTCCCCTCTCCACCTTCCCCGGCAGAGTCTTACGTTTCGGACCGATACGAGTACACAGAAAGACAAGCATTGCTGAGTGACAGATTGTATAAGGCAGACATCATAGCTTTCGGGTCTTGATGGTCGCCTAAAATCCACCACTGATGCACACTGCTTTACTGTTCGCATTTCAGGAGAAGATTCGAGCGAGGAATGCGAGTTTTTCCCCCACTTTTATACCAAACTCCGACCGGAACCAGCTGGCCAATGACTAAGTCTTGTTTGTCCCAGCCGACCAATGACACTATCCACATCCACCTGCTCCTTCAAGGACTCTGAGGGTGCTATTCATAGACATTTCGCTAGCCCGCGCTACGAGCGTGCTAAACTAGCCCCAGCTATCGAATGGTTACTTGTACAGGATTTATATCATATCATATCGCTAACACTGGTTTATGAATACGAAAAACGTTAGTTCGCTGATCATCCACCGGAAACCCGCGCTAAGAATGTCTATGAATATGGCAGTTACTAGCTTACCCTCTCCCCTTACCCCCCCCCCCAAGGACCATACTCCCTCGCAGGAATTCTCTTGTGAAATTTGGATAGCGCTATGTGTTTGTTTCTAAAGCCGTGCAAGCGAAAAAGACATGGTCGGAGGTATTTCCAATCCTTTTCCCTTTCCCTTTATGCTCAGGGCTGCTCTACACCAATTCTAAGAATTTTATTACTCTTCAAAATATAATAATAGCGCACGATTTATATAAATGAGGTTCCTTTCAGCTTCATTTCCTCTATGTGATTAGTCCCATTTAATTTTTAATGCGATTAATGACAATTCATTACGAACCATTACAGAAGTGCATCAGTTACCCCTCCCCTCGACGTAGTAAACGCTGGAAAGAGCTGAGATGAAAACTTTATGGAAATTGTACCAAATAACTCTGCTAACTTTTCATCGTAAAATGACATCCAGACAGCCAACGACACAAAAGTCAAATATGACACAATATCCGGTGTATGTAAGATTGAAAAGGAAGTTTTTATACGATTGAACTAGAGCAGAGAGGTGGTTAAGATGTAACTTTCTTTTAGGAGGAAGTTTGCCAGATAGAAAGAGACAGAAAAAGAAAGATAAAAAGGCAGAAAAGAGAAAGAAGGGGGACGGGGGTTTATACGTGAAGAGGAAATTAAGTCAACTTCTAGAAATTATAAACTCTGTTTCACGCATCCACTTAATACTATAAAATGTTTGGAATCATAATGGTGATTTTCTTTCATTCTTTAAAGTTATTCATCATCATCATCATCATCATCATCATTATCAATCACTAATAACCACCACCACCCTCATCATCATCATCATCATCATCATCATCATCATCGTTGTTTCTAACAAAAATCCAAGGCTAACTATATAGCAGTTCGGCTTAATATCAGATAATCTCGGAAAGCTCACGTCTAAAGTTAGCATCTGTTTTCTTCCTGAATTACATTCATATTTATGTTGGTGTTTTCTAATGCCAGGCGTTTGACAATAAAGTCATTTGACCTCTTGCACTCCAATATTTTTCAAAGATATTGTCATGGTCATGTCATATTTATGACTCGAATTATTTGTTTAAAATAATGCGGATGTGAACATGGTTTTAAATGTAGTTTTTAAAGATGAACGTCTACTGAATAATTTCAAGGGAAAAATTGTTCCGGGTCGGGTATCGAACCCGGGACCTTTGGTTAAACGTACCAACGCTCTCCCAACTGAGCTACCCGGGAACTCTACCAGACACCGATCCAATTTTTCCCTCTATATCCACAGAACTCAAAGTGGGCTGACAATCGTCAAGAAACCAACATTGAGTGCACACTACATACGAAACAGAGAATTAGATTCTGAATGGGAGAAAAAGACGCAAAATCAAGTTTGCAGAAATGAGATTTTTACAACCTACTGCTGGGTATTACCTAATAGACCGAGTGAAAAATACAGGTACAAGAACACAATTCTATTTAATCTAACTAAAAAAATCGACACTTAAAACTCTACATATAAGGACGGGAGATCACCGAATCCAAAAACTTAAAATGAATTACAGACCAAAAGGTCATAGAAATGAAGGTCGACCCCATACCAGATGGCACGAAAACTCCCTTTCATATCGGAACTGGTATGGCATAGTTGCGCCCCGCGGTCAATTGGGAGGCCTAGCATGGCATAGTTGCGCCTCGAAGAAATCAGGTAGCGGAATGGACATGGCATAGTTGCGCCTCGAAGAAATCAGGTAGCGGGATGGACATGGCATAGTTGCGCCTCGAAGAAATCAGGTAGCGGAATGGACATGGCATAGTTGCGCCCCGAAGAAATCAGGTAGCAGAATGGACACGGCATAGTTGCGCCCCGAAGAAATCAGGTAGCAGAATGGACACGGCAGAGTTACGCCCCGATGGGCATAGTACACACGAAAGTGATTGTCATAAAATAAATAAATTACTTAAAAATATTATAGTGTTAGCTGCATTTTTCTAAGAACATGTATTCTTCTATTTTACCGCTTCTGAATTCCTCGGTCACGTGGTTTAAAAAATGGAGTCTTTCACAGTATGTTTTATTATTTCATCGGGGTGCAACTATCCCATGCCCCTTTTCTCTACCTGTTGAGAACGGGGCGCAATTATGCTCACAAAACAGGGACTATGCCCTGCCTATAGGAACAGGCCAAAGGGCGTAATTCTTACAACACAAGACGAAGAATAACTTAGCCTATTATTTTAACTCTACATTTCAGTATTGCAACAGTTAATTTCGTGGATTTTGTCCCATTACCTATGATTCTAATACAAGTGTAATAATTATGTATATTTTGAGAAAAAGAATAAGTTGTCCTTTGCATGAACTTGGGTATACTTTAATGTCTAGGTTAAATTTGGTTCCAAACGTGACAGGATAACACTATTATCCTTTGCTAGCATTAGAACATGCATTTACTCCGCATAATATACGTCACTCATAGCAGGAAGTTGTAACAAGTGGCATTTGGAAGAAGTAATTGGTTCGCAGAAGCTTGTGGCGTCTGAGCACAGGCTCCAAGAAGACCATTAATCACTGACAATAAAGTGGTGGAATTTCCGTGCAGACTAGACGTGGGTATATTCGTGAGCGAATACACTCAACATTAACATGAAGAGCATCATCATTATTTTTAACATCAACGTTATTACTAACACCATCACTGATTAACATCACACCAGCACTGCCATAATAATCATTACCAACATTATCACTTATCATCATTATCATGTACATCATTATCAATAATAATTAGGGACACAATTTTTAGGTTTTTGAGAAGTTCATTTGGAAGTTACTGGAATAGGCGAAATAGTTTTTTTTTTTTTAGATTTTTTTTTCCAAACTGTGAAAGGGGTCGCAAAAATGTACGGTTACAGTCAAATTTAAATAAAAAAAAACATTTAAATAACGTAAAATGTAGCACAAAATTAATATTTTTAAGTTTTCTTGACATATTTACAAATTCGCAATTTTTGTTCCTTCTCCTGTAACATGTGTGATTCAAATAAATTCAACTATTATTAAACCTAACATTTTTTTTTTGTTCACCGTTGTGGCTGAGGGGGTTAGTGAGTCTAACTCCGAACCATCGGGCCCGAGTTCGATTCCTGGTCGGGACGAGTTGCCTGGGTGAGGTTTTTTTCGGAGTTTTTCCCTCACTCCTATGGATGAATATCAGGTAACTATATCAGGAACTCATCTTCACCACTTTCTTTCCTCCCCTATCATCCTTTCATTCATCATCCTTCATACTTCTTCTGGTTTTCAGATCGCTCTACAGGCGGCCCTCCGAAGCTGCTGGCTCTCTCGACCGGTCTCCGTGGATTGTATTCAAGTGATGATGGATAGTTTCTGCAACGGAACCCGGGGCAGACCTTCTCGGGGGAGGACTTCCGCCTCGGACCGTTAAGGGAGCCTTGGGGGGGTTGCTGAAGCAGGAAAGGTACATGGACTCTGTTGGCTGTAGGGATCGGTCGTAAGGGGGTCAAGTGGTTAGGTCTGTGCGCGTAGAGGATCGGTGGGCACGCAACTCATCCCATATAGGGGGTGTACAATAGACCTCAGGTCGTATTGCGTGGGATGTTCCCTCCCTTCCTCCTAACAAGAAGAAAAACCCTAAAATTTTATAGAACATAATTTCAATTTGTACTCAGATAACTACAAAAATTGAGAATAAGATAGTCTGCACAGAAACCTCAGAAAAAGTCATAGCTCGTATGTGCACACGCAGTATCAGAGTCTTCTAGCAGCGAACATGGCCGAAAACTTCACGAATTTCAACGATGCGACTTTTTCGCAGTTCATTCATCTCAAGAGAAAGTTCAGTCACTTCATACCCTTCTACTGACATGTTATATCTGCAAGTAGTGGAAATTCCAAAATACATACAGTCTCAATTAGTCCCCTTAAGAGAGTGAAGCCTCTGAAGGACGGAGGACGGCCCCCTACACAAAGAAAGACGGAATTCTACGTTAACCATGTTATCCAAAACTGAAGGGCTAAAGATAACATATTTGGTCGCTTTCTCCAGTGCAGAAGAGAATACAAATTTTTAAGATGCATTGAAATTTCTAATATAGGCTATTTATATAAACGCAGTAAATATTAAACAAATACATATTAATTATGACTTAGGTTTTTTTTTTTTTTAGTTCTTAAGGTCCAATTTAGTTTTTTTTTTAGGTTCAACAGAATTTACATATATGACTCTTATGACCAGGCTTACGATCCGGGACACTTTAGCAACCAATGTATAATAATAATAATAATAATAATAATAATAATAATAATAATAATAATAAATAATATACTAATAAATAATAATCAGACTTCGGCCTAGGGACACAGAGTAACCAGTATGAAGTTTAGAGTACACATAGTATAAATGACGTCATGACCCGTGTGAAGGGATGACTGCAACAGCATAGGTTGGTCCGTAATGTGTATTACCGTTCTGTGTATTGCTGCTTGGCTGCGGTACGTGTAACAGGCTTCGGCGTAGGGACACCTGATTAAAGGTTACAACTCACGTTAATACTTTAATGGTAGACATTTACTGTCTACACTAGGAATGTACTGTATATACTGCATCTGTACAGGGTGAAATATATTTTGTGCCGTACTGTGACGGACTTTTTACATGTTGAGACAAGAAGTATCGGCGCGCTCCATTTCCCACTCCACTCGGCCACCACAACACTTTCGTCCGTGCGTTATGAATTCATGCGTTTCTGTGCCCAGGACCGAAGCCTGATAATAATGCACACTCATTTTAATGCATAATATTCAATAAATTGGTTAGCAATGAATAGGTTCATGTCAGCTGTTCGTTACTGCACTCTATCTGCAGCGCGCTCGCTTACACGTAAGGGTAGGTACACGTTGGAGCGACGATAAACGATAAAAGAAATGACCTAGCGACGCTTTGGTATTATCAGAGAATCAAGTGTTCATATCGGAGCAACGAGGACGCGGAAAGCGAGCATTTTGATTTATCAGTAGAAGATATTCTATACATCCACTTAATGAAAGAAGATATATAGGAAATATCAGCTGCTAGGTTCAAGTTTAATATAACTTAAATACGTACAAAAGTAAACCCGTTTCTCATCCCAAAGGTAGTATAAATTCGTTGTGCTGTGATTAGTTATTGTGATCACATAATGTATCACGAATAAATACACAACTGATCAATTTTCCAATATCTACAATAATTAATTTAATATGCCGAAATAATAATAAGTCGATAAATATTCGAATATAACCACCTGTCATTATACAGAGTAATATTATCTTAATCAGAGATCATATGAACGACAAGAGCGAAGAAAATGGTACTTTTCTTTTTCGTCGCTTTTATCGTGTATCTTCGCTTTTATCGTTACTCCAATATGCACACCTCAATGACAATGCATGGTTCAATTCTCTCTGATATAGCATCGGTGCTTCTTTTATCGTTTATCGTCGCTCCAACGTGTACGTACCCTAAGATGGACAACATGGCAACATCGCTCCCCCTTCTTTGTAAGCTGTCAAGTCGGAAGTAGTTTTGATCACACCATAGTTCATTATTCATTTTAAAATGTAGCATTCAGGTATGTTAGCACATATTTCTCAAACATGTAAAGTATATGAACTTGTATTTATTTTATAACCTAAGAATATTATTATTTCATTTTTGTCTGTGTACGAAATGTCACATCCATCTTAACAGAATTTGTTTACTTGCTCGCAAATTTTTAACGTTAGAATAACAATTCTCCAAGGAATTTAAGCATTTGCATATAAACTGGAACAATCAAATATTCATTTTTCTGCGTCCGCCTCGACCTCTAAACTTCGCGAGACCTTTACTACTTTTATACATGACCTAGACCCACAACCGATCACTTGAAGACATCATGTGAAATTGTAAAATTATTGTATAACTTCATTGCTTCATAAAAATGGAGGTGATTTACATATTTGGACGGACTTTTTCGTGTAATGTATTTTTCCTCTGACATGAAGCTTGAGTCCGCATGTTACGGAAGCAATCAATGCTATATAAGACTCAGTAACGAGGGCAGGCAACCAATTATGCAAGTCTTGAAGGTTCCCTTCGTCTTCCTTTGCTTAGCCGTACCCAGTCTTTATTTAAATCAATTTTCCTTTTGTAGTGATCAATTAGGCAACTTCGTTACATAAAAAGAATTATATCTAGACCTATTTGTGATCACTCAATTCAACTGGCTCACAATTAAATTGATATCACATGGATCTTCTAATGGCGTTACGTAAATTTTAACTACGGTGAGAATATTAATTATAGACTTCAATGCACTGAGAACTAGAAACAGATGGACTCTTGTTGAGAAAAATATGTATTAAAATATTATAATTCCATAAGCAGTAAAATGGGACTCTAACTGAACTAAATACAGCGACTTGAAAATCACGTACGTAACCAATTGCAACAAAAGTCGAAATGGTTGTATAATAGGGAGTATTACTTCTCAGAACTTTTAGTGCAGACGTACTTAAATACAACCTACTCCAGCAGTGACCAAAACTCGAGCTGCAGCGATTACATGCGACAGACAGCCTGTGAAGTAAGGATATGGAGGAAAAGTACTTGGCATGAAAACTACAACCAGTGGTGGTTCCTGTACTGACATCTTGATCAATCCCGCGGATAAAAATCTCAAGCTTTCCTGTAACAGTAATGTCACTGCTGTCATCAAGAGCCAGTGAATAATATACGATTTTTCTTGCTTCGTTTTTTAACCTTCCTCTTGAATATAATCAGGAATTTTCTAAATCCTTCTCTCGATACTTGGACGAGAAATTCGTCCTTTTTCAAAATTAAAAACTTCTTATGGACAAGTTATTTAAGCTATTTTAATCATTAGTCTTGTGAGAAATTCTTTTCTATTAAAAGGCTTTAGAACACAAGATATTTCAAACTTCATTAGGTAGTTGACTATCTTACATTTATTTATCTCATCTTTCTCTACCTGCCTGTGATTTAAGACATGTCAATTCCTGGCGTTTAACAGTTTGTTGGCACATAATATTGAATTAGTTTTTCTGTAATATTATTATTAAATGAATAACTAATAAATAGTTATCCTCATATAAAAATCAAGAAGATTAAAATTGAGATAAAACTTAATAATTTCATTCTTCTAGGGAGAAGATCTAAAAATATAAATATTCATGCACGTACTGGAAAACTATAGAAACATATACTTAGAGGTCAGTAATAATAATAATAATAATAATAATAATAATAATAATAATAATACATTATCCAGAGTAGCAATTGTTTCAATATAATCCTAATTGAACCGTTGAGCAAAGTAAACATATTAGATTTTGTCCGACAGAACAACAAAAAAGTTCTCCTCATTCTTTACGAAACCACTTCTTACTGTTTGTAGCGACATGATACCGCCACTGCTTGCCATCAGTACGTGAATGAAACACACAGCAATGTATAGGAAACTTCTCGTACCCGTTTGAATGTCTGTGATTACACGATGTAATCACGATACCCGCTTTGGTCACCGCTGACCTACTCCATCGTACATCGCACAGTTTTAAAAATAATTATGTTAGTTTTAATGCCATAAATGTAAGTAATTAACATTAGATATACAGAGTCAACCATAATTCGCGCATATGCAAGCCACTACGCAATTTACCATTGCAAACTATGTCCAAAGTATTCTTTCCGAAAATTGCTCCCGGAGGCTAATTTCCGAGAAAAATTGAGTTCAAATTACACACTCTGGCAACGCTGGATAAACGGCAGCATGAATGTAACGTCAACCCATCATTACTTACTCGCTTCAATTACGTGTTGTGATAGTCTAGATCAGTCATTTCCAGGCTTCGAGACTTCGCACCCAATAGAGCAGTTCAGTGGGAAATCCGCATAACGGCGTACTGAGTATAGTGGTAAAGCGGACAGTGGGTCGGGGTACTGTAGAATGAATGCCAACAAATACGCAAAGGAAAACGCTATGGATTTGAAGGTTCTGGCGAATAATTTGGTTTTCATACAAACCTATTTTCAAACTGTTTCTGAAACTATTACACGGTTAGAAAAGTCAAAGCAAGAGATGCCGGAAGCCTTCAAATTAATTGAGGAAATAACACGGAGAATTAATGAGACACCAAGTACACCGGTTACTGAACGTGTAAAACAGAAGTGGAAATAATTTTATGTAAAAATAACGGATATGGAATATTGTGTAACATAAGCAGCAAATTTGTGGACATAGTCACCCGAGAATAAAGGACTGTCTCTTAGAGACTGCAATGATGTTAGGTTTCTTCTTTTTGCTCCTATCACGTCATGCGATGTAGAGCACAGCTTTTCACAGTACAAACTATGTTTGGCAGATAATCGAAAAAGATTTAGCCTAGTTTGAGACACTGAAAATGTATCTTGTAGTACATTGCAATTCGGTACTGTAACTGCACTTCCTAAAGATGACCAATAGGATAAATTAAGAAATTAACATGTTTATTTCCACCATTAACACTATGTATAATTAAACACAAATCAACGGCAGAATCGGCAGAAAAGTAGATCTTCAGCATGGCGAAACTGGCAGAAGAGGCAACCCTCCGGATGGGGCTAGTACACAGGGAGTAATGATCATGTGCTCTGAGATGGCAACCCCATCATGATCTTACCCTACAAGAGGTTGGTAACCTCTTTAGGGGACATTATCTTACACAAAGTCTCCAATCAATAGGAGAATGAATGCTTTTCACATTCTTTTGACATTGTCATTGTGCAATGTATATTTACTTTGAGAATGTACAAATGTGTGTTTCCCCATACTACCGTACTCTACTCTAAATATCAACGTTGTTACCTCAACACATCTCTACCTTTCACTACCTGCAGCGAGGCAACAACCTATAGTACAAGCACAGTAAACTTATTGTATCGGGTCCCAAGTTTCGAAACCTAGTCATTTCCAACTGGACAATCTGTGACGTCGGAGAGCGTTTCCCCTCTCGGATCAGAGCCAGTAGAACACGTGACATTTATGCTTTCCGTCTCAAAGAGCTCGAGAGCAGAGGCATGTGACGTCACAGAGCCAGCAGTTGGAAATGACTGGTCTAGACTCTAGAGGGGTAAAGTGAAGGAGTGTAGTAGTACAATATGAGGTTCAATGGTTCGAGTCCGCTAACAAGTTGTTTTTTATGTACTTAATTTACATAAAAAACTACTACAGAGCCCGACAGATCTTGTTCCACGGTTTCATGCAGCTGTGGAATAACGGTTAGCATGTCTGACCGTGGAACGAGCGGACCAGTGTTCAAATCCTGGTTGGGATAAGTTACCTTATTGAGGTTTTTCCGAGGTTTTCCCTCAACCCATTAAGAGCAAATGCTGAGTAACTTTCGGCGCTGACTCTAGATTCATTTCATTGGCATTATCACCTTGATCCAGGGGTTCCCAACCGGTGTGTCGCGCAGCTCCATGGAGTGTGTAGCGAAATTTTGGAATTGAAAAATAAATTTTATGTCATTCAGAACGTCTCTTAGAACGAATTTTTTAATTCCAACAAAGCCTTTGACATGGTACATTTTATTTGAATTAGACTTTACCAATGAGACGTGAACACCTGCAACAACGTTCAGTTCAGTTTCCATTTTTTTTCAACCATAAGGCCACGTATAGAGAAACTCTGTGCAACCCACGAAGCGCAGCTTCATAGTATCTAAATAGGCGAGTTTTTAAATACCATAATAAAAATCTTTTATCGGACATCCAGCATAAATAGGTTGGGATTTTTTTATACATATCTTTGTTTCTTTTCTAATGCCACTCAAATTGCTGTGCGTTCTTTTAGAATTTTCTATTGCATCATCCTATCTACAACACTGGATTTCTGAAGTTGTTATCAGTGCTGTTTTTTTCTGGCGGAACGTGCTGAAACTGCGTTCCGGCACCTTTTTGTTGCATTTTCATCATGTAACCAAAATATGTGTGAATAATATAATTTTTCTTTGAATTCCGCTTAGATCATGAAAGTCTTAGTTGGACGAAAAGGAGGTTAAGAACGACAAAATTCCCATGCAGTGAACAGTAATAACCTTCCCGTCCGCTATAAAATATTCTACACAGAGTTCTACCGCCTTTTTCTCTAGAATGTTATGTTTTATTTAACGACGCTCGCAACTGCAGAGGTTATATCAGCGTCGCCGGATGTGCCGGAATTTTGTCCCTCAGGAGTTCTTTTACATGGCAGTAAACCTACTGACATGAGCCTGTCGCATTTAAGCACACTTAAATGCCATCGAACTGGCCCGGGATCGAACCCGCAATCTTGGGCATAGAAGGCCAGCACTATACCAACTCGCCAACCAGGTCGACTTTTTCTCTAGAAGAAAAGTACTGGTTATTATTATTATTATTATTATTATTATTATTATTAAAATCAAATAAGTGTGTCGCGATATCGTGGGCGTTCAGTAAAGTGAGTCGTCAGTCAAAAAAGGTTGGGAACCACTGCCTTAATCTCACTTAGACGCTATATTACTACTACTACTACTACTACTACTACTACTACTACTACTACTACTACTATTATTATTATTATTAGTATTAGTATTATTATTTATTTAATCTGGCAGAGCAAGACCAATTGAGGACCATTTTTGAAAAACTTGCTAACTGCAAAATTTGAAAAATTGAGATTTTGATGGATTGTTAACATAAGGCAGGCCTCTACATGATGTTCAAGGCGTCTTAGTAAAATTGGGTTATTTCTCTTCTTGTAGTGTGTCAAAATGTGATCGTTTTTAAAAACTTGCTTTCTGCTATAAGTGAGAGTTACAGCAAAACTTGCTTCTTATAGTGTTTTGTCTCTCCTGTAAAATTGAGTTTTTTTTTTTTTTTTTCCAGTTAGCAAGTTCTGCAAAAACGGTCCTCAATTGGCCTTTTCTTCTGCCCGGCCAGACTAATTCTAATTGAATACAATAGGCTTACAGTATTTATTGTATTAATATCTAGATCGTAAAACAACATGAAAGTAAATAATGAAAATAAAAATAAATAATGAAAGTTAGATAAGTAATGTTAGTGAAACAATAATAAACATTAAAGAAAACAGTAGTAGACATAATAATAATAATAATAATAATAATAATAATAATAACAATAATAATGTTAACAGTAATAAGAATGAGATAATTTAAATATTTATCCTGTAATAATAACCACTAAACTTTAATAAACTTGAAACAACTATTACTGTTAGCGAGATTTGTATGAAAAATATTTCCTTATTCTATTCTTAAATTAGTTTGATGTCTGACAATCCCTGACATTATTTGGTAGGGAACTCCAAAGTCGAGGAACAGCCACTGTGAAAGAAGATGAATATGAGGATTTTCGGTGGGAGGGAATGGATAATATTGAGAAGTGTTGTGATCGTGTGTCTAGGATAAATTTTGAAAACGAGACGCAAGATAGACAGCAGATAACCATAACAGTTGATAAAGCGTCGTAAAATAACCAATAAAAAATAACCCGGACCAGAGCGCTAGAGACGAGGCCTCTGAGTGGGTATTAGTTCACCGAAAACCCTCAACTGGTAAAGATCTCAAGTATTACTTGATTCCTAAATCATCCAAGCAGTGCATTTCCGACAAAAACGCACAGAGTAGATGTCTATAGGACGACCGATTGTGAGCAACGTGAATTCACCGCAATTACGATATTCACACGACGCGGTTAAGTCTTTCATTGTTCAGCACCGCCAGATGTTGGTGTTGATCGCATTCCCGTGGTTTATGTGCCCACGCCTCTGCGAAATGCGGCGGGAATTTTCCTCATAAACACACATTATAATTAATAAAATGTCACAACCACACGCCTGTTCAGATCTGCGAATTACTTACGTAGTTTACTGCTGTCCTCTGTACTACGTCATATCGAGGGAGAACAACTAAGCAGCAATATTCACATACACAAACTCAGGTTTCGACAAAGACAACAGGATATATTGTTGATGTATTACTATATCACTCTCCTTATTCCATTTATTATTATTATTATTATTATTATTATTATTATTATTATTATTATTATTATTATTACATCTGTGGAACATATCATGGAATTCGCTGCCGCTGAAAATCAGGGGTAGTCTTAGTCCTCAGTTGTTTAAAATTAGATTGTTTAGAAATATTTTAAATGCACAGAATTAGTTTTTTTAGGTATAATTTTTATTTATTATTATTATTATTATTATTATTATTATTATTATTATTATTATTTTACACAGTCATTACTTTATTTTTCCATTAACACTAATATCTAGGTCTCAATGTAACCCGTGCTGTGCTGATCATACTAATTGTACTACCGGTATTGCTTTAGTTGTGAGATTATATTCATATGTATTTTTTTTTAAGTTAATACTTGTATACTATAATGTATTTTCCTGTTTGTGATTATGTATTCAGTCTCTTTTTTATTATATATATATATATAAAATTTTATTATTATTATTATTATTATTATTATTATTATTATTATTATTATTATTATTATTATTAAAGTTAATACTGATTGTGTATATGTATTCAATCTCTTTTTTTACTTTATTCTGTTTATTATTATTTTAAGTTAATATTTGTATACCGATATGTATTTTTCTGTATGTGATTTGATCCTGGTTGAGTGGAAGAGAAGGCCTAATGGCTTTAACTCTGCCAGGGAAAAATAAAACTATTATTATATCTGTAATATGATTGTGAGGATCACGTAACAGCAGTTCCTAAAAGGCTAATTTGGCCGTCTCTTCAGTGTTGCCAACTAATACCAGATATCACCAAAGAGGGTAAAATCACAATGCCACGTACCACAATAATAATAATAATAATAATAATAATAATAATAATAATAATAATAATAATAATAATGTACTATTAACACTAACAATGTCTTACTTATTTACTAATCTCATCTTTATGTTGGGAGGTGTTTTCTAAGTGGTTCAATAATTTGTGAAAGAGTAGGCCTATAGTTCGAAATTAGTACATTAATATGATCTAATATTAAAATGTATTTTGTCTGACAACATGAAATTCATTGCTTTGACCCTAGAGTTAGTTAGTTAGTGGGGTTTAAAAAGGGCGCGTCAGTTACTATGGCTCTTTGCGCCCTTATCTAAAATCTTTCACTAAACAAAAACACAATACAATGACCAGAATGCTTAAAAGAACTAAAAAGCGTTGTTACGGTTAAAACGAGGCAAACAAATGCAGTTTCAACAAGGTGGTGCATAAAAACCATAAAAGTGAGAAGTTCTCAGGCCCTAAATAGTATTTAAAAAGATACAACAAAACAATAAAAGGAATGCCACCAGAAATAGTCTGGCGCATTTATAAAATGCACGGATGTAAAAGGTCCGAATGTCAAGTTTGTTAAAATCATATACTAAAAAATGTAACCTCCGGATGTAAAGAGTCCGGAGGATAAGTAAAACGGGTCATTAAAAAACTAAATCACCCTGTCAAGTCCTGTTTTCGATCTCAGAACTGCACTTGTACAATTAAAATAATTTCCAAGAGCGTCACGTAGAGTCGGCCGAATTCCATACTGCCGACGGACACGGTCGTATTTTCTACACTGTAATAAAAAATGTTCCACGGTCAGCGTTATAGACTTTGACGGTAACAACGTATGTCAGATTTACTATGCTGCCATCTAGTTGTAACATAAGGAGTCACGTCATAAATCCCATTTGAATTGCATTAGCGACTGTACTGCCATCTCGTGTTCGTTTACGACGGACGGGTGGCGATCCTGGCGGTTGTTCTCTTCAAAGTGCAACAGATTTTAACATGGGGATGAACAATCTATACGTGATCTGGGCTTTGACTAAACAGTTTACGATTCACTAGATTTAACCTAAAAATGAATTTTGTTTGATCACGTGAAATGATTAGTGCAAACACTGAAAACCGAATGCCACTTTGAAATGTATGCTTAAGAACGCTTACTTACGCCTAATACTTTTGCTATTGTTGTTGTTCAGTCAATTTTTCGAAGACAAGTCTGAACCTCAGAAGTGATACCAACAAGGCACCACTTACGAGGCAGCTAGACCAGGAAATAATGGGGTAGAGTGGCCAGTTCTTTTCCCCCTCCATTGCATGCATCGCTGACTAGGTACATATTACACTAGTCAAACTTCAGATGCATACAAACAATTGTTCTTCCTCTGACACATACCGTCAAGTGACGTGTATTGCCTGATAAATGTACATATCAGCCAGAACCTCAATCAGAGGATAAATTTTGCATTTCTAGTTATAATTGCTGTCTCCTTGCGCATTTTCTATCGATCACCCAAGTGCATGTATCACACCATATGTTATATTTATTTACACTTATCTGACAACAATAACAATTTATCTTGAATTGTAACCACAACGCAACGCAACACATAAAATAACTTTTATGTGTGAATATAATACTGATATTATAGGCATCCAACAAGGAAAACTCGGTGCGCAGAAACCAGCGGGCGTGACTATCTCGCGCAGGTGATGTATGCTTCCGTTTCCGGTATGCTCTCAAGTCTACTGTAGGGGAGTAAGAGGGGTATAGCAAGCGCGCAGCGTCCTTCTTCCTGGTGTCTTGCATAAGAATGATAATAATAACAATAATAATAATAATAATAATAATAATAATAATAATAATAATAATAATAATAATAATAATAATAATAATAATCTATCTGTGGAATATTTCTGCAATACACACAGGTTTCCTCAAGCAAAATATAGTTTTCTTTTTCCAGAGAATTCTGTCCAGAAAATTTGCATCTTCCATTCCCTCTATTTAATGGTGATCCTTATTCCACCAGTCCACATAGGTTGTAGCCTTCCTCACGTCCTTCTTTCACTTCAGCCTGAAGCTTATTGTGCTTACCACTTCTATTCTGTGAATGATTGGGTAGCCGAACGGTCTCGCTCTTGTGCAAGTACAGCACGCCTCACCATGAACTTAACCAGGGCTATGGTATGGATGATGATATGTGAATTAATGATGGCGAAATGAGTCCGAGGTCCAACGCCGAAAGTTACCTAGCAATTTTGCTTGAATTGGTTGAGGGAAAACCCCGAAAAAACCCCAACCCCCCAGGTAACTTGTCCCTATCAGAATTTGTACCCGGGCCTGCTCGTTTCGCTGTCAGATGTGATAACCATAACTCCACAGCGGTGGACCAGCGAACCTTAGTGTAGTCAGCCGATGTGGGTTTGGGAATGCGCCTAGCTTGAAGGTTAGAGCAATAGATCGTAACAGGTCGCAGTGTTGGGCCATGGTACTCCCCATTACAGGCTAAATCGGCACGGAGGATGGCGGGAGATTAGACCTCACACTTGTACAAACGGGAAGGGCATAGTTACGCCCCACGGTCAGATAAAATGCAGCAGATAAAAAAGGGTACCTGTTTTGTGGGCATAGTTGCGCCCCGTTCCCATCAGGTAGAGAAAGGAGCATGGCATAGTTGCGCCCCGATGAAATAGGTAGAGAAAAAGACACTACGGAAACTCGAGTCTCATAATCAACCAACCTTATTGATTTCTTATTCGATTTAATATTTATTAAAATGAACACAATGAAGTTGGCAGTACTTTATTAATTATTGTTTTTCTACTGCTTATGCAGTGATTATCAATAGCCTACTGTTAAAATGAACACCATGAAGTTGGCAGTACTTTATTAACTGTTTTTCTACTGTTTATGCAGTGATTATCGATAGCCTACCGTTAAAATGAACACCATGAAGTTGGCAGTACTTTATTAACTGACATAATTATTCAAATAAGTGAGCCGTTGGAATATGGGACCTTAGCAGTCTTGACATTTTATTAGTGATTTTCACACCGTCTATGGCGTATAGTGACGTTAATTTAAAATGAATGTTAAGTTTAGTGAAAAGGGTAAAGAGTTAATAATTCACAATGGTTCTAAGTTTCAATTTTCGAAACCCTGTACCGTAGGGTTAAGATATCGATGTAGAAACAAAAAATGCAGTTAATTTATTGTGTGTGATCACTAAAAAAAGTGTTATTTTAAATAGGAAAATTGATCATATTCTAGGCCTACCTGATTTTAATGCAGCTATCACTGTAATATTTTTAAGTAATTTATTTATTTTATGACAATCACTTTCGTGTGTACTATGCCCATCGGGGCGCAACTATGCCATATCCATTCTCCTACCCGATTTCTTCGGGGCGCAACTATGCCATGTCCCTTCTGCTACCTGATTTCTTCGGGGCGCAATTATGCCATGCCTAGGTCTCCCAATTGACCGCGGGGCGCAACTATGCCATACCGGTACAAACAATCGGTACTAATGACAGTAAAGTGTCAGTCCTATGTGGCTGCCGCCTTTACTACAAAAGAAATTCCCCCTGGTATTCATTTCTGAGTAAACACCAGGACCATAGAACGGCTGGAAGAATAAGATCAATGGAGAAACTCCATGACTCCATCGGGAATCTAACTCGCGACATTCCGGCCTTGCAACGTTACGCTTTAACCACGACGCTACCGCGCGCCCCTCAAGATGTAAGGAACTGGAAATTGAATTACTCTGCTTCGTAAACAAGTAACTGAACCAAGCGCCAAGAGAAGATTGGGCCTCTTAATGGACTGTTGCCCCTATTAGTATTATTATTAAATTTCATCCACATCAAAGAGACTGTAGTCGCTATAAAGCTACAATATACCTTCCTCTTAAGGTCCCTGGACATGTAACTCTGGAGATAGAACGCCAATTTATTAAACATATCTACAGATAATCCTACGTAACTAACACAAATTCTATGTGATGTTAGATATTTTCATAGTATATAGCCTATGTAGTTTTCAGTAGAGCTATATTTTGCAATTAAATTATTATTATTATTATTATTATTATTATTATTATTATTATTATTCCTTTACTTTTTAACTTCGCTCTAGAATATGCCATTAGGAAAGTTCAGGATAACACAGAGGGTTTGGAATTGAACGGGTTACATCAGCTTCTTGTCTATGCGGATGACGTGAAAATGTTAGGAGAAAATCCACAAACGATTAAGGGAAACGTGGAAATTCTAGTTGAAGCAAGTAAAGCGACTGGGTTGGAAGTAAATCCCGAAAAGACTAAGTATATGATTATGTCTCGTGACCAGAATATAGTACGAAATGGAACTATAAAAATTGGAGATTTATCCTTCGAAGAGGTGGAAAAATTCAAATATCTTGGAGCAACAGTAACAAACATAAATGACACTCAGGAGGAAATTAAACGCAGAATAAACATGGGAAATGCCTGTTATTATTCGGTTGAGAAGCTTTTGTCATCTAGTCTTCTGTCAAAAAATCTGAAAGTTAGAATTTATAAAACAGTTATATTACCGGTTGTTCTGTATGGTTGTGAAACTTGGACTCTCACTTTGAGAGAGGAAGAGATTAAGGTTTGTTTGAGACTAAGGTTCTTAGGAAAATATTTGGGGCTAAGAGGGATGAAGTTACAGGAGGATGGAGAAAGTTACACAACACAGAGCTGCACGCATTGTATACTTCACCTGACATAATTAGGACCATAAAATCCAGACGTTTGAGATGGGCAAGACATGTAGCACGTATGGGCGAATCCAGAAATGCATATAGAGTGTTAGTTGGGAGGCCGGAGGGCAAAAGTCCTTTGGGGAGGCCGAGACGTAGATGGGAAGATAATATTAAAATGGATTTGAGGGAGGTAGGATATGATGGTAGAGACTGGATTAATCTTGCTCAGGATAGGGACCAATGGCGGGCTTATGTGAGGGCGGCAATGAACCTCCGGGTTCCTTAAAGCCAGTAAGTAAGTATTATTATTATTATTATTATTATTATTATTAATAATATTATTAATATTATCATCATTAGAATATTACTCCTACTCCTATTACTCACACTCCTACTCCTACTACAAATTTAAGGGGTTAGGAACAGCTTACAGCAGTAAAATTTTGGAAATATTCAACATATTTTTCCTCCATTACCGTATCTTGTACAATAATGAAAATTGATACGTGTAAAATACTGTTCTACTGCTATACAATACATATACATTTTAAAAAATTATTTATGTATATATTTTTTCAAAATTCAAAATGTTGGCAGTTCACTGTGCAGTGAGGAAGCGTTTCCCTCATAACTCACAAACTCGTTAACTTTTTCATGTTTTCTCTCTTTTATTTTATTGATGAAACTCATGTTTACAATATCATGCTCTTTCAACTACATTCCTTAATAAATAATATTTTTTTTTATTTTCTGTTAGAAGAAAATACTGATATTTGATCATTTTTTAAAATTAATTTAATTTTTATCAGACAATCTATCAAAGGTAGTGAAGTGATCGTGCATCATATTGTAAATACACACAAGAAATTTCATCACAGAATGTTGTATAGTTTTTTAGTTATGTGGAAACGCTCCATATAGCAGAAGGAGAGTGTTTCACACATACTAATTTTCATTATTGTACAAGATACAGTAATGGAGGAAAAATATGTTGAATATTTCCAAAATTTTACTGCTGTAAGCTGTACCTAACCCCTTAAACACATGGCCAGTTACAAGCTTTTTAGAATGGTAAGTCTTCTAACTAGGATGAAATTAATATTCAACTTTTTAAAAACACATACAATTCTCTCATGTAAAGTTTTAAAGCTATCATTATTCCACTTTTCGAAAATTGGCAGTCACAAAAGTTGTTACACTTATTATCACTGTGCAATTATTATTATTATTATTATTATTATTATTATTATTATTATTATTATTATTATTATTATTATTATTATTAATGATGGTTACAAAATATTTGCGAAAAAATCAAAATAGAATTTCACAGTTATTACGATAATAAAATTTACAAAGAACAAGCTGGTTTTCTAAACGTAGTTGCTGTGTTGATGAGTAGTTTACTCCAAAATTAATTGATCACGAAGCCCCGATAATTTAATAGAGAAGATTAGTAGAGAATTACAGTTAAATGTTATGTTTCATTTAACGACGCTCGCAACTGCAGAGGTTATATCAGCGTCGCCGGGTGTGCCGGAATTTTGTCCCGCAGGTGTTCTTTTACATGCCAGTAAATCTACTGACATGAGCCTGTCGCATTTAAGCACACTTAAATGCCATCCACCTGGCCCAGGATCGAACCCGCAACCTTGGGCATAGAAGGCCAGTGCTATACCAACTCGCCAACCAGGTCGACAGAAGAATTACAGTTAACTTTTGCGAATTATAAATGGAATATTAACAGATCATATCCAAACAAATTCTTAGATTTTATAAAAAGGATATTAAAATTTCAGTTTGAAAGAAAGTTTTGTAATAGAGTTGTAATTAATTGTGGAATGACAAGGTTACACATTATCATCTTTACATCTATATTTATTATTATTATTATTATTATTATTATTATTATTATTATTATTATTATATCAATGCCATCATCAGATATTGGAGATTAACTGAATGTGGAAATATCGTGCTCCATCATAGTAACTCCCTCAATACCCTATTAAAACCGATGCGAAAATTTTAAAATGAATTAGCTTACAGTTTTTAATTATTATTTATTATATAATATCGGTTCAGCATTGTGAAATGAGCAGCAAATAACTTACATAGTTTAATTGCTTCATAGTATTTTATTTATTTATTTTTCCATTAATAATAATAGAAATAATAATAATAATAATAATAATAATAATAATACTGAAATTTCTGCGCACTGTTTTCAACAGGACACGACCATTACATATATCAAGAATATAAATTAAAAACACGAGCGATCGGCAGGATTTCGTATTGCGACAAACTTCCTACACAACCTGCAACGATGATGCATCGAAATTCGAAGAGTTTGTGACAAATTGAAATTTTATTTACAATTCGCTATTCGGCATGGCAGATTTTTAATCAAGACGCAAGATTTCATTTTGATAGATGAAAGTATTCTGCAACTCTGTAAATGCTACTATATTGGTGAAACGCTTCAAATAAACTTACATTTGTATTCCTGAACGATAATAAAACGTTACAAATTACAGTTGTGTTTGAGCGCCCTTCGCTGGAATGACCAGCTTTTCCTTTGTATCCACAAACAGTTTACTTTTGCAACATTTTAGTGGAAAGTGTACGATCGTATTTCGCGTCTGTGTAGAGACAGAGTTAAATAAAAACTTTTTACTGTTTCATTACATATACACGGTGAGTCACGGAAAAGTAGCCTGCCAAGGTGTGCAAAATCAGCAGGCAATCAACAAGCAACTATTCATCTGTACAGATTAGTGACATATCTCATCTTGCAAGATCAATCTCGTTGAAAGACGGTGTTCTGACATATGGAATCCAGTTTGTCGCTATTATATAACAATCAATCAATCAATCAAACAATCAATCGTTTATTAATGTCATGAGCAACAGTTTGTTGCAATAGACTTAAAATATACTAAATTACAAGCGATATAATAGTACATTATGCAACGAGCCTATAATGATAGTAATTAAGACGCGAGTATGTTTGTTTATACGAGAGTCTTAATTACCATTATAGGCAAGTTTCTTACGACGTTTTATGCTCGACCATATTTCTAACTTTAAATAATTCCGAAGTATTAATTTTATTCGTATCTGACTCAAGAGCGGAAGTGACCTTGTGCATAGCTCGTAAATTGTGAGATGTGTGCAGACGCGAAAGTATTGATTTTTTCCGAGAAACAATAATGTCATTGACAAAGTGAATTTATTTGAATATTATTTACAATTAACTCTAATTATTATAGTAACCGAACATAACCTTCTGCGACAGTATTGGATTTCCAGCCTCCGTGACATTTCCCTACTTGTCTTCCGATTGCATATCCGAAAATAATCGAAAACTTGAACTTTAATGAATAGGTGTACTTTAATGACATGCATTGATATAGCGTCATTAAATAACCAACTAATAATAATAATAATAATAATAACAATAAGCAATACTAATAAATTCCACACCTGTGGAGTAACGGTCAGCGCGTCTGGCCGCGAAACCAGGTGGCCCGGGTTCGAATCCCGGTCGAAGCAAGTTACCTGGTTGAGGTTTTTTCCAGGGGTTTCCCTCAACCCAATACGAGCAAATGCTGGGTAACTTTCGGTGCTGGACCCCGGACTCATTTCACCGGCATTATCACCTTCATATCATTCAGACGCTAAATAACCCGAAATGTTGATATAGCATCGTAAAAATAACCCAATAAAAAATACTAATAAAATACAATACAACAATTCGTGGCGCTACAGCCCATGAAGGGCCAAGACCGATCAGCCGGCTGCTGGCCTCACGGCCACATGCCGAAGCAGAGGTGGACGATCATCCAACCAGAATGGAGGTATCGTGTGGTTAGCACGATGAGTCCCCCAGCCCTTATAGCTGGTTTGCGTAACCGGATTTCGCTACCTATCGTAGCTCCCCAAGTGCATCACGATGCTGACTAATAAAATATTCGTAATAATACAGAGCAATGCAGCTTATAAATTTAGAACACATCTACAGTGGAGTCAAGAAATTCATTAATACTATAGAATGGATGGTTGATTAACAGTTATACAAAACATATTTAAATTGTATATAACTTGCATTATGTGCCTTTTGTGGTAACTGGTCTAGTCCCGCCTGGTTCACCCTGTATAAAATGGGACATCTCCAAAAATAAAAGAGATCATGCAAGGAATTTCATATAAAGGGACATCATTTTATTTTTACTAACATTTTTAATATTAACTTGGCCATACCTCTGGATCAACGCCGTTTGCTATCCCCTTCCACGACTGGAGTTCGATGATACTGGCGTAATATACAAACAAATCACATTACTAGGTATAGGAGGGAAGAAAAGTAGTTCATCCATTTACGTAAACTAGGAAATATCGCGCTTTTGAGTTTGATCATTTTCATTAGGTTTTTGTTTAATCAAAATACAGTACAGTATTAACAATGAGTGTTTTTACTCACGAACTGAGCTGTCCATGTGGACGTATTCATTATGCAGTGTATATTGTACTGCCTACAGCACATTAGCGTATAATATAGAAGTTAAATTGAAAAATAATCATGATATGGATATTTAAACACAATTTTTAAAATGGTGACCGTTCATTTCGATACAGGCTTCAGTTCATATTATCGCACTATAGACTATTGTACCTAATCCCAATTACCAGTTACGTCCTTCGTACTAGTAGACTCATGTTGAAATAATTCTGTACCTACTCTATAAAAGAGTACCTTACGCACTGTAAATTCAATCTTCACTTCTGCTCGATCCGAAAAGATAAAATTACTCAGACATACTATCTACTGTCAGTCCAAGTGGTTATGTCGCAGGGTCGTAGAAAGGGAGGAAATCACGTGGCAGTTAATTACTTAACGAGGCCCTTTTATTTAAGTTATTTAAACAGTTGTATAATATTACGTAGACGTCCAATTCCCAACAGAAATTAATGTTCTCAGAAAAGAGCTAAGACAGCCCAGCCACTAGCTGACGAATAAAAGCTGGTGGGGGAAACCGAGATGCGACATAGGCAAATGGACGACAGTACCTGTGCGAAAATGATTCAATATTGAAAGCTCTTTCGTCACTGGAAAACGCGAACATATTTTTGGAACGTAGGCCTACTGTTTACTATGACCGTAAGGCTACTATGACTGTATATGCGGTCTTGGATCTGTGTGGAGGACAGTTGAACTTCATTAGAAGAAGGGGTGGGAGTGAAGTACATTAAAAAATTCAGGTACAATAAAAATTGAAGTAAAAATAAAATTATGTCCCTGTACATTTCGCCTTCGTCTGAGTTTCATCCGATGAACCTCGAAACTAATGGAATTTGTAATCACAAGACCACTGGGGACGATTTATTGGAGGTTGAATTTTTTTGACACTTACACACGCAGGGTTACATGAATAATCAATCCTCTGAACTTTATGTGGTACGAGCCGCGGCTGACTTTCTTGAATGATGGGCTTCATCATTTGACTGTGGCGGTGCTCGCACGTTGAAATACAGCGTCTTGAAGCAGATATACATATGGGTCATAAGAAATAGATGGCTATCGTAAAGAAAACGTCAGAACCGTTTACTTGCATTTAATATAATGATAAATTCTGCGTAGTTTGTCGGGTCAGGTCAGGTCAAGTCGTTGACCTATCCCTGGTTCTGGGAATCGTCAGATGTTCCACAGGACTGCTTGCTTGTTTTGTTTAGATGTCGTTGCAGTGTGTCAGGTTATCTGAATTGATTTTGGTGACAAGGCAACTGCATGTGCACCCCGGGGAACCTCGTGGAGTCTCTTTGACTCAACAGTCCGTAACTTTCTCCAGGCGAAACAGTCGTATTTCACAAGCTGATCACGATTTCGTTCCCAGAATGTAAGAAATTAGGTTTCAGAAAGTCACAGGACATAAACTTCAAGATTCGTTTATTTGCCTTGATAGTGTTATAGGAATAAAATAAATCAAACTCTGTTATAAAATGACTCAAAATATTCATTATACAGGGACATCATTTTATTTTTACTAACATTTTTAATATTAACTTGCCTATACCTCTGGATCAACGACTGCAGTTCGATGATACTGGCGTAATATACAAAGAAATCACTTTACTAGGTATAGGAGGGAAGAAAAGTAGTTCATCCATTTACGTAAACTAGGAAATATTGCGCTTTTGAGTTTGATCATTTTCATTAGGTTTCGTTTAATCAAAATACAGTATTAACAATGAGTGTTTTTACTCACGTCCATGTGGACGTATTCATTATGCAGTGTATATTATACTGTCTACAGCACATTAGCGTACAATATAGAGAATGATGTTAAATTGAAAAATAATCGTAATATGGATATTTAAACACGTTTTTTAAAATGGTGGTCGTTCATTTCGATACAGGCTTCAGTTCTAATGTGCATATTATCGCACTATAGACTATTGTACCTAATCCCAATTACCAGTTTCGTTCTTCGTACTAGTAACTCATGTTGAAATAATTCTGTACCTACTCTATAACAGAGTACCTTACGTACTGTAAATTCAATCTTCACTTCTGCCCGATCCGAAAGATAAAATTACTCAGACATACTATCTACTGACTGTCCATCCAAGTGGTTATGTCGCAGGATCGTAGAAAGGGAGGAAATCACGTGGAAGTTAATTACTTAACGAGGCCCTTTTATTTAAGTTATCTTAAACAGTTGTATAATACTACGTAGACGTCCAATTCCTAACAGAAATTAATGTTCTTAGAAAAGAGCTAAGACAGCCCAGCCGCTAGCTGTCGAATAAAAGCTGATAGGGGAAACCGGGATACGACGTAGGCAAATGGACGACAGACCTGTGCGAAAATGATTCAATATTGAAAGCTCTTTCGTCACTGGAAAACGCGAACATATTTTAGGGGACGTACTGTTTACTATGACCGTAAGGCTACTATAACCGTATATGCGGTCTTGGATCTGTGTGGAGGACGGTTGAATTTCATTAGGAGAAGGGGTGGGAGTGAAGTACATTAAAAACCTCAGGTACAATAAAAATTGAAGTAAAAATAAAATGATGTCCCTGTACGTTCTACACAGCAAGTAAAATAGGCACAGCCTACTTACTCCTTTACATTACCAATAACGTAGCCTGCCGTACTAATGTACGCATCTACCCTTAATATTTAATTGTTCTTAAACATCTATTTTTATGTAATCTGAAAGCTTGAACTTTCTAGTTTTCAAAAATATATCAATTTTGTGTCTATAATTTTTCGTTAATTAATTAGAGTATATTCGCATTTCGTGCTGCGGATTATTATGTAATCAACTTGGCCCACGGAAAAGTTTTGTACCTGAAAATGTATTTAACTCGGCCTCTCATTAAGTAACGTGTTTTTTGGAGATGTTTGCATATACAAATCAACATAAAGAACGTGGTTTGCTGGTGTAGATGGCTTATGTCAGCGGTGACCAAAGCTGTTATCGTGTTTACATCGTTTAATCACAGACATTCTCCAGGTATTGATCAAATTCCAGCACAGTTAATGCAAGAGGTGAAAGCGCATTATCTAGCGAAATTTATAAGTTTGTACTTGCTATTTGGGAAAAGGAAATTGTACCAGAACAATGGAAGGAGTTCATATTGTACCTATCTTAAAAAGGGAGAAAAGACTAATTGTAGTAACTTTCGAGGAATATCACTTTTATTGAAGTCGTTCAAAATTTTGTCGAATATTCTTTTGGGAAGATTAATTCCTTTAGATGAAATTATTGTGGAACATCAGTGCGGCTTTAGGCATAATAGATCGACTATTTATCAGATTTTTTTTTGTATTCGATAGATATTGGAGAAAAATGGGAGTATAAGGGTACAGTACATCAGTTATTCATAGATTTAAATGCGCAGTTTAAAATGAAGGCATCAGGAAGGTAATGAAATGTGTTCGTACAGGATTTTTTTATTGCAATTCAAATTACCTAGCGGGATATCAATACATTAAAAGGGAAAACGGATGACTGTTTGTTTAATTATATATTATTTTGAAGGCATAAAACATTATCACATATTTACAAAAACTCTGTAGATATATAAAAATATGATTAATGAAGTAACTTTAATTGTAATTTGTCATCGTAATTTGCCGCAGATGTAACTGATTAATTTTCTTTCATTTCATGTAGGATTTGCTCGAGCTCATTAATGCTGTCAGCTGGCATGGCAATCTCCCGCTGATAGGTCTTTGTTGACAGAGCGATGTATTGTTGATACAGAACTCCAGAAACGAAGCGACGATTTTTATCTTCTGCTACACAATAAGAGTAATTACTAAATGGAGATAATCCACGTGGTAGAAGTACGTATGAATAGGCGCTTTTAAAGTCAACAGAAGATGACAAAAAGCTACTACTAGAATTTCCTAATGTTTTTAGATTTAAATTCTGAGAATGTAATGCTTTATTTATTGCATATTCTATACTAAAAGCCAGGTTATGAACCGACTAAACAGGAAGTAGTTGGGAGGGCGAAAGGAAAGTGCGGGTTGGAAGGGTAGCCTGTGCAGTGATGACACGTTGAGTGTGGGGGATGGAAGGAGAACGGAGCTTTTCATTGGTCCTCGCGGGAAAATGTAGTCTGCTAACGAAAATCTGGCAACGACATCAAGGAGACAGTGTAGCCACACTTCCAAACGATTTCATTCCAAGCCTTCCTAGAAGAGGAAGCGTACAATTTATAGCAAATAATATAATATAACATATATCAACCAAAAATTGTGGTTTAGCCGAGTATAGCAATGAAGCTAAATTGAAAAACACATGGAGTTAACAGCTCGTTAATTTTATAGAGCACTTTAAAATGCTACAATTGTAAGAAGTTATTGTAGTTACATAAGGTACACAATTTTCTCCTGTAAAATTTATTATCTCTATGTAAATGTTTATGTTTAGTTTTTATATATGTGTATATTGTTATTGTACGAAATGGAAATATAAAAATTGGAGATTTATCTTTCGAAAAGGTGGAAAAATTCAAATATCTTGGAGCAATAGTAACAAATATAAATGACACTCAGGAGGAAATTAAACTCAGAATAAATATGGGAAATGCCTGTTATTATTCGGTTGAGAAGCTTTTGTCATCTAGTCTGCTGTCAAAAAATGTGAAAGTTAGAATTTATAAAACAGTTATATTACCGGTTGTTCTATATGGTTGTGAAGCTTGGACTCTCACTTTGAGAGAGGAACAGAGATTAAGGGTGTTTGAGAATAAGGTTCTTAGGAAAATATTTGGGGCTAAGAGGGATGAAGTTACAGGAGAATGGAGAAAGTTACACAACGCAGAGCAGCACGCATTGTATTCTTCACCTGACATAATTAGGAACATAAAATCCAGACGCTTGAGGTGGGCAGAACATGTAGCACGTATGGGCGAATCCAGAAATGCATATAGAGTGTTAGTTGGGAGGTTGGCGGGAAAAAGACCTTTGGGGAGTCCGAGACGTAGATGGGAAGATAATATTAAAATGAATTTGAGGGAGGTGGGATATGATGGTAGAGACTGGATTAATCTTGCTCAATGGCGGGCTTATGTGAGGGCGTCAATGAACCTCCGGGTTCCTTAAAAGCCAATAAGTAAGTAAGTATATGTGTATATTGTAACGGTGAAAATATTGTTAATCAAATATTTTTTTTTTTCATAAGTGTATATTATTTCTGGGAGTGTTTTTGTATATTCAAACGCATTATTAATTTGGTTATAACTTTTACATCACTTTTATAAAGGTAAAAAAAAGTTACATAACGGTTTTTTTAAATTAAAATACACAACCGTACTTCTAATTGAAGAGTCCACTACAAGAATGATGGATGCCATTTGGAATACATTTTGCAGGAAAAGCAATTGAAAGTTTGAAATGCTTAGCGCTCAAAGCTTAACTATGATTTTCCGTTCATTACTGGACAATGACTATCAGTGTTAATGCCATATAACTCTCTATGTACATTCTATATGTCTTAAGCTATGCACTGACAGTCTTGGTTCATTTTCGACAAGAAAGTGACATCCATCATTCTTGCAGTGGACTCTTCAATTGTATTTTGCAAGGTTGAATTTTGTGTTCAGTTTAATCTTATTCTTGGTCGCACAAGAAATTGCATCCTATCATCTTTGTTTGTCCTGTAACCTTCCACTTTTTATTCTAGGATATGACCTTTTCAGTTTTCCCGTTTTATTTTAATACTGAAGCAAATCTCAATGTGCTACATCCCTTTTTTCATATCATCTCTTCCTTTGTAATCTATGTAGACGTACTCCGTAGCTTATCAAAGAAAATTAATCACTTCGAATTCAAATTCCTTTCCTCGTTACTTTTAATTAGCACGCCCTGCTTGGATGCACGAGTATCCGATCTGCTGAGCTATATGTCTATATAGAACTAAGATTACCTATAATTAGTCAGCACTGAATTGGAACGTTTGGAGAAAATATTGCGAGTTATAAAATGAAGAAAAAACATAATCTATGTTACGGCAATCATTGCCGAAAATGACGATTATTTACAAATAACATTGCATCTCTGACAGGAAAATTAAAAATAGAACTATATACAGCAAAAAATGTAAAAAATCATAAGGATTAATAATGAGCAAATGTCATGAAATATCTCAAATGTTTATGTTAATAATTGAAAATTACATTTTTCTGAGATGAAGAATATGTAGGCCTAACTACAATGCATATGTTACAGTCAGAACGCGAAATCCGTCAAAACCCGAAGTTTCTAGGTAATTCTAGTTCTGACAAAATTCTTTAGAAAATTCTAGTTTTCACTTACGTAATTCCGTTACTACATCTATAAATAACTGTGGCTCTTTAGGAAATTCTAGTTTTGATTTTTTTTTATTTTAGTAGGCTATTTTACGACGCTTTATCAACATGTTAGGTTATTTAGCGTCTGAGGCTTTTTCCCCTCAATCCAATATGAGCAAATGCTGGGTAACTTTCGGTGTTGGACCGCGGACTCATTTCACCGGCATTATCACCTTCATCTTATTCCGACACTAAAGAACCTAAGATGTTGATAAAGCGTCGTAAAATAACCCACTAAAATAAAAAATAAACCCATTACTCTACAGTCTATACTCTATATCAGTAGTTCCCAAACTTTTTGACTGACGACACACTTTACCGAACGTCCACGATATCGCGACACACTTATTTGTTTCTTATTAGTAATAATACTAATATAATATAACAACCAGTCACAATGACTTTGAAAACGGCAGTTCTAAATGTCTCTTTAGTTTATTAGACGCCATCGACTGATTTGACAAAACATTTCCGCATATAAGACACTAGGGATTTTGTTTATATTCATCTCCACGCTACGTAAAACCATATTGCAAGTATTCATTGCTATATTTACGAAACACGTACATTTTTGTGAACTCTGAAGGAATTTTCGCTCATATTTGGTTTTGAATTGCTGTGATCTAACCCAGAACAAGATTCAGATTGTCTTTTACGAATTCAAAATTTGTCCATGATAAAATCTAAATAGTGCGACTATTTGATCAAAAGTGCTTTATCACCCGCTCACACGTACTTATATACTGAAACTGACCAATATGTTCTGATGATTCTAAACTCTGTTTATTAAATAATAATAGTATGAGTACAAAAATTATGGCGTTCTAAGGTAAACAGCCAGATAGGAGTAAAATTTGCATTGGAACCCATACGTTAGAACAGGTAAACTCATTTCAATATTTAGGTTATAATTTTACATATTTACCTGTTACTGATATATCTGAAAATATTCAACATTTTAATGGAGCCTTAAGAACCATCAACCAGGTTTTCACAATCACGAAAACCCAAAACCATACCAGGTTAAAAGCATATAAAGTTCTAGCAAGACCTGCCCTCATATATGGTAGTGAGGCCTGGACTGTCCGAAACTCAGATGTTCAACGCCTAACAACTGCGGAAATGAGATTTCTAAGGACTGCCGGCTACAGCTTGCTTGACCACAAAAGGAATGAACTAATTACAAAAGAATTGAAAATTACACCTATTTATGAACATCTCAACCACTATAGACAAAAATGGCTTAACCCTGTTAATAGAATGGACCGTTCCAGACTCCCAAGACAAATTCTCCGCTGTATACTACATGGAAGACGATCTTTGGGACGCCCCCTGAAAAGATGGACGGAGACCGTAACAGGCCACTAGGCCTAATACCTGCAAGGACGACGACAACGATGATGATGATGATGATGATAGTATGACTGCGCACGAAAGTGCATTGGTTTTGAATTGTTACGGTTCTTACTGTATTCTGTCACTGTTTTGGTTCTCTTTTTTGCAACGCTGTATATGGTAGCGTTCACAATTTTTCCCCACACAGAGAGCACACGGAATCATTGTTCACTTCGTGGAAATGTATTGTCGCACACAGTTTATAGTGATACCCATTAAGTTACTCTGTTTATTACTAAGTGGGAAGAGTAAACGAATTACTAAGCATTGTTGCAGGTGCTAACTTTCATTCGAATTATCGCCAGGCAGAAAAATTGAACTGAATATTGTTGCAGGTCTTCACATTTCATTGGTAGTCTGTCTCAAAATAAAATCTACCATATCAAAGACTTCGTTGTAAATAAAAAAATGAGTTGTAAAGAGAGTTTCTGGATGATATGATATGATATGATATGATATGATATGATATGATATGATATGATATGATATGATATGATATGATATGATATGATATATGATATGATATATATTTCTTCACAGCACTTTTTTACATGTAATGGTGTACCTCACATTTCTGTATCCGGTGCCACCATTAACATATTATTACAATAACACTTTATTTGCAGTACACGTCTACACAAATACTCCCAATTACACTATGTACCTTTTTTGTTCCTTGGTCAATCTCCCCTACATTTCAATTGATATTCTGTATTTGTTCATTAATCCTAATATATCTAATATTGTATAGGCCTACTCCTTTCACACCCCCTTTTCCTCTAACTACTATTCACTAAAATCTCAATTTCAATTTTTCTCTATAAATTATCATATTGAATTATTTGTCATATTTGTTCTTTGACCTTATATTCATTTACTGTTCCAACGTTCAAATGTTAGTACTAATTTTATGCTGTCACTTGTTCACTTCTCTGAACCCTTTCTCACTATTTTCACTCATTCCTATTTGCGCTCACTTCCACTTTCTCAATATTCTGCTTACACCTAATCCATTGTCACTATTCTCACTTTCTATAAATACTTATATTTTATTCTGCACATCTGCTTATACACTTTCTCTCTCCCCTATACTTCTCGATCTTTTCCACTTTCACTTTACTTGCACTTTTTGATCACAACCCCAATTTTTTTTTTACACATATCAAATATCACTGCTAAATCCTCAACTGTCGCAAGTTCTGACCTTTCATTACTGTTCGTCTCTGCCTTATTTCTGTCTTTGTCTTTCTATTTATTTCTTCTTCTATTCCTCTTTTATTTTTCCCCCCACGCTTTCACTTTCACATACTAGATTTCCACTTACACTTGCACCCTTATTCTTTACATTATTTCCTTCCCTATCACTTCCCGACTCTTGGGTTCTCATTTTATCACCCCTCGCCTTTTTTCTAGCGCCCGTGTTGTTTGTTCCGTTATATTTCTGGATGGTATATAATTAATTTATTTTTCAATTCCAAAATTTCGCGACACACTCCAAGGGACTGCGCGACAGACCTGTTGGGAACCCCTGCTCTATACTTTCAACTTCAAAAAATATCTGGCGGCTAAACTAGGAAATATGTTTTGGATTTATAAACAGCAGTTGTCTTGGAAACTGAACCGCATTTATTATAGAACTAGCCGTACCCATGCGCTCCGCTGCACCTTTAGAAATAAATATAAAGTAATTACATAATTAAAATAGGACATTTGATCCAGGGAACATTCGTATTTGATAGAAGGATAAATCGTTTAATATGTTACTTAATTTAAATTGCATCCAAATCATTAAAATGCGATCATTTTGGTCCAGAGACACTCATTTGGTGCAATGACAATTCCTTTAACATGTTTCTTAATTTTATTACATGAAACCATAGTTTAATGAAGATTGACATCATTTAGATTTAATGTGTATATTTTATTTTACTTGTTATAGGTTTCCATTGAATTATGTAATAACTTAATTTTAACCCTTGTTTTCTGCGTATTCAGTAAATGGCGCTTGGCCCACTATGGTCCTGAACCTTTCAAATAACTTAAATTATAGTATATAATATTACATATTATATTATATTATATTATATTATATTATATTATATTATATTATATTATATTATATCAGAAGTTACTGTAATAACATTATAGCATTATGTCCATCTAGAGAAACTACACTTTCCAATGGTGAAATAATAATTAATTATACAAATCGGTTAATTTAGCTTCCGATATTACTTCATACAAACACAGAAACATTCTCTGTAGGCTATCTTTCATAGCTTTCGATTGTTGCTGTCCAAGGCCCCTTATAGACGAAGTCATTTGTTTTTTAATTCATTACACGGCCTTAGATGGCAGTTATTTTAATTTTAAAACCCATTTATCTCATTAAATATCAGTCCTATCAAAATTATTCAAGGAATAAAACTTATCGAAAATTATTTTTAAAGAAACTTTTGTCATGTAACGTTTTTCACAAAAATCAATAATAAGCGAGATATTTCGATTTATTTAATTCAGGCCCCCTTATAACCCCCCTTTTAAATAATGTATTTTGAATGCCATATAACCTAAAATCTAAGTTACAACGAACTTAATTTATAGTCCAATTTTAATCGAAATCCGTTCAGCCATTATCGCGTGAAAAGGTAACAAACATACAGACAGACAGACAGACAGACATACAAACAAAAATTTCAAAAAAGCGATTTTCGGTTTCAGGGTGGTTAATTATATATGTTAGGACCAATTATTTTTGGAAAATCGAAAATTACCAGAAAAATTTCGGCTACAGATTTATTATTAGTATAGATAAAAGCCAATCTAGTTTATTGCTTCACTATCAGGTTTGTACTAGAAACATTAAGCAATTCTGAAATACAGGCGCAGGATTCTTTCACATGATACAAACATAACATATCAGCTTTACAATGGGCTGTTAGTGTATACAGTATGATTGACTCACCTCTCTCTGTCTTATCCTGCGTTGTTGCATCGATACGATATCTTCATTTATTCTTCCCTGCAGTTTCAGCATGTAGTCTCTGTCAGTCAGTCGGACGACGTTACTCCCCATCACCCTTTCGAGACGAGATCTCACGTGGGGGTGGTTGAACCTATGACAAAATGGCGATAGTTACAAGAACAAAGAAATAACAAGGTCTGGGAAATATTAATCTAGAGCAGTCATTTTCAATCGGTGTGTGTCGATGATAATGAAAATAGTAAAGATTGTCATAGTAAATGGAAGAATAAAAGTGAAAAGAGTGGTAAAAAACTGAGTCCACAAGAGTCAATATTCAGCGAATGTGGCAGAAGTCATCATTCAGTACACACATTCCCTTCTAAAACCTTCAAAAATCCCCCCCCCCCGGTTGAGAACCACTTGATTACACGACTCTTCACATACAGGGTTTGGTCTACAAGACATTTCACATATTGTCTATTGACACACTGTCATTCAGTATACAACGAATTCACTTACGCGTAGTCCTCATATGCACTTCTTTTGTGATTCATGATACAATAAATAAAATCAGATACTTCACAAATCATGTCACATTAATTTGTTTCCATTTCCGTGGTGATATATTTCATATAACACTATTGTTATATCTATTTGTTGCCGTTTCCGTGGTGATATAGTGCATTATGCAACGAGCCTATAATGGTAGTAATTAAGACGCGAGTATTGTTTGTTTATGAAACGAGCGCAAGTATTCATGTTATTGTTATCTAAGTTAGGAGCGGAACTGACCTTCTAAATTGTGCGCAGACGCGAAAGTATTGATTTTTTCCGAGGCCGAATGTCATTGACCTTGATAGAGAAAAAGATGAACATTAGTCTGATATAACCTGGAAATTGATTTAGAATTGAAAAACGAGATGACAAATGGAATTTATTTGAATATTATTTACAATTAACGCTAATTATTATAGTAACAGAACATAACCTTCTGCGACAGTATTGGATTTCCAGCCTCCGTGACGTTTCGCTAGTTGTCTTTCGATTGCATATCCGAGAATAATCGATACTTGCGGTTTTATAATGCTACAATGGTGATTTCTCATTGGATGAACAACTGAACTGTAGGCCTAATGAATAGGTGTACTTTAATGAGGTGCATTAAAGGACTACTACCAGGTGTATAATTACTACATTTCGGCATGGTCGAGCATAAAATATTTTTTGGTTGGAAAAATTGACTAATACTGTTTTTATGATGGAAGGAGAATTTATTGAAACTTCACGGAATCCAACCTCTGTCGTCCACGTCGCAAAGGATTGCTTGTTGGGGTGAAGTACGGTGGAGACTTCGTGTGCTCCAGGCCGCTACGATAGCCGTGAAGGCCAAACAAGAACCTCAAAACCGGCAGAAGAAGCTCTGGTCTGGTCCTCCAAGCAGGGGGTTAGGCAAAGGATTGGAACCCCTTTAATGTAAAATAACTCTCGCTACGTTTCCCCAGAATAATAATAATGAAGCCGGACGGAAATTTAGGCAACGAAAATTGCTATGAAAATGGTCTATGAAGTTTGGAACGTGGAACACTCAGAGTTTAATTGGGAAGTAAGATGAAGTGTTAAAGGAAATTAGCAATAGAAATTTTGATCTAGTTGTTCTCACAGAAACGAAAAAGAAAGGATCTGGATATGAGATTCGTGGTGGATATGTTCGTATATGGAGTGGTATAGATAAAGCAACGAGGGCAAAGACAGGAGTCTCCATTCTGATAAAAAAGAAATGGAAAAGTTGTATTAAAAGTTGGGAAGAAATAAATGAGCGAATGATAAAAGTCATCTTACACATGTTCGGAGTTGATATTAGCGCTGCTTATGATTAGGTTTTTCTCCGGAGCAGTTGTTTGCACGCTTTCATTCAGAGTCCTCCGGTTACCTCCGATTGATGCACCGCAGGTTGTACAAGTGCTGTGGCGCAGACATACACTTTCCGCTGACATTCCTTCAATCGGATCAGGTAGTGATTCCAGTCCGCTAACGTCAGCGTATCTTTTAAAATAATTGTATAATTTTTTGTTGTTTATTCTCCCTTCTATGTTTATTTGTCTCTCTTTCTTTCTTCGGCTCTTTTTTTTTTCTTGTTTTGCTTGAAGTGCTACGTTAGCTGACAAATTTTTTTCTAGTTTTTAAATTCATAGAATCTGTGAAAATACGTATTAGTTTTATGTCATTGATCAAATTAGTAACATATCTAACTGGAAAACTAACGCAGAAGTAAAGCTTTTCAGAAGCTAATGGAAACATTATTTTATACTGTAGCTCTCCTGGAAACACTCGTTTATTCGCAATCAGTTTTTGTCAATTATTATTCTAATCGGTTTAGTTTAACGTAAAATATATTAAGAGAATTTCAGAATAGAACAAAAGAAACATGTGCTATCAATGAGTTAAAGTTTACTGCCCAAAATAATTTATTCAGATTCTTCATGGGACAGGATTGTGATCATTGCGTTAAAGGATTATTTGAAGTGCCTCTTCTAAAACGCGCCACTCTTTCCCTGTAATAAAAATACAAGCGGATATCAACTTAAGGATAACTGTAATTATATTATTATTATTATTATTATTATTATTATTATTATTATTATTATTATAACAGTAAAATATAACTCAGGTTATCTGAACAGAGAAATATAACTCAAGTTGTCTTTTAAATATTTCATATTTTTTAATTGCTTCGAAGGTTACGTTTTAGAGAAATTTGAAGACTTTTTTTCTATACTGTGAGCCTTTGGGAACAATAGCACTAAAACAATTAAAAAAATAATATAAAATGTTTTGCGTAATTGTTTATGTCGGCGCTTTCATCAAGTTCGCGATTGTGCGATCGCTTCAAATGATCTAACAAATCGTCCCTCCTCTGGCAAACTAGCGAAAGTGACAAATTAGCGACCCTGTACTTAAGGTCTATATTGTAATATTAAATAGCACAATATAGACCTTAAGTACAGGGTCGCTTATTTGTCACTTTCGCTAGTTTGCCAGAGGAGGGACGAAATCCGAAGTTCCACCACCTTAGAGTAAATTCGCCCACAAAGTTTACAGCGTACGACTTTATTATTATCTTCTATGCGACGGATATCCGATTTGGTGCCATTTTATTCCACTCACAACTACCGTCAGTCCGTACGCGTCGGTCGTCCTTGAGCTAACTGTCGCTTCGTTCCGAACCACCGCATCCCTCAGTATATCCCCTGTTCTACCTACGGTAGTACCGGAGATCACCGGTTGAAAGCTTTATTCGTAATCTCCGATTCCTCCGCGGTAGTAATCACGCCAATGAGCAGCACTGGTTGATATGTAGATTATAGGCACTTATGCTCCTACTGATAATGCAGCATCACATATTAAAGATGAATATTTTGAACAACTGAATGAGCTAATGGAAACTTGTAGAGATAACCAAGAGCTTTTTGTCTTGAGAGATTTGAATAGTAGGGTTGGAAGGAGATTTCGAGATCATACAGTAAGATCCTTTGGTGAGGAAGTAGAAAATTATAATGGTAAAAGACTTATAGCTGTATGTGAAATGTAGAAATGCCAATTGATGAATCCGTAATTCCAGCATAAATTTACGTGGATACAGCCTACAAGAAATTTGAAATACCATAATTGATCATCTTATTATGAGGCGTAGAAAACGTATTATGAAGGATGTAAGAGTATTAAGAAGTGCAGAATGCAGCAATGATCATTACTTGCTTTGTGCTCAAGTAATAGTTCCAGAACAGTCTCAGAAAAAATTGGATGTTGGAGCAGAAGCAACCGTCTTAGAACAACCGAAATGTATGACAAGTCTCCTTCAAGATGAAAGCATTAGAGGACTCTATCAGAAGAGAATAGATTCAAAATTAGATGTGAAAGAAAATTATAATGCTCAGGAAATTTATGATCATATTACAAAAGTTGTGCACGATGCTGCAAAAGAAGCTCTAGGTTTTGAGAAGAAGGTTTTTGGATATAAATGTGAATGGATGACTGGAGAGGCAGCTGAAATTATTATTGAAAAGAAAGAAGCCTACAACTGTTGGCTTAGAAGAGGAAAAGTAGAAGATCGAGAACAATATCAAAGTATTAAGAGATAGGCAAAGCAAATTGTTAGAAAGAGTAAGGAAGAAAGTTGGAATAGAGTTTGTTCAGAAGTTGGCCATTCACTTGGCTTCAATCGATCAGCACAAGCTTGGAGGACCATATGAAAAATGGAACATCAAGTAATAAAATAAATCCAGTGATTTTATTACCAATGACTTCATGGCTGAAATATTTTAAAAGTATTTTAATTGAAGATAGAGATGAATTTTTAGAAGAAAATGTAGGTAATTATTAAAGCGCGGACCTCGTTGCCTTTTCATTGCCTGCTGCCGCGATACAAGTTGTCTGCACAAGGGCTACACCGAGACTCTGACGTCACGTCCACATCACTCACGATGGGTACGGACGCGGCGTCTCGACTCATTCTGAATACGTACAGCAGTCGTGTCGAGCAAGTATAGACCGTGCAGAGTTGTAAACAAAAGTGCCAATAATGGCAGACGTAAAGAAACAGAAGTTGTTACAATATGTGGAGGAATTTGGCCGTAATTATTTCACTATACAAGGAGTAAATACATTTTGTAAAGTATGCCATATACAGTTTAAAGGGCACGGAAAATTTTCCATCGAGAAGCACTGTAAGTCCAAACAACATAAAAAAGTATAACGCTGTTTTATTTGCATATTAATAATACAATAAATTGGAAAAATCATATCAAAGAAATAACCCCCAAACTTAGCTCAGCATGCTTCGCAATTAGGTCGTTACAACAATTTCTAAACAGCAGTATATTAAAGACAATATATTTTGCCTATTTTCATTCCATTATGTCCTACGGAATAATATTTTGGGGAAATTCTGCAGATAGTAAAAATAGATTCTTATTACAAAAAAGAACCATTAGAATAATAGTTGGAGCAAAGGCTAGAGAATCATGTAGATTATTTTAAAAAAATTAGAGATTCTAACCTTAATAAATCAATACATACACTTTACAATAAATTTCCTCTTATGTAATAAAGAAAATTTTCCACCTAACTCAGCCATACATAGTATAAATACCCGCAGATGGAATGATTTTCATACGCCATCATCAAATTTATCATGCTTTCAAAGGGGAGTACGTTACATGGCGATAACAATTTTCAATAGTCTTCCTGAAGACATTAAGAATCATAGCAAAAACCCTGCATTATTTAAGGTAAAACTAAAAAAATACTTAATATCTCACACCTTCTATTCTGTAGATGAATTCTTGACATTTCACAATACTGTGTAAATATTATAATACTATTAAATGGTAAACATATTACATTGTATAAAATATTATTGTTATTAAGGTATTAATTCTGTACATATTTCATATTTGCATTACATATGTATTGCATTTTATTGTTAAACGTAAGAATTGGACATGTTCTTTATTCTGTGCTATAAAGCAAATGTAAGAATATTATGGAACGAATAAATCCATCCATCCATCCGCCCACCCACCCACCCACCCACCCACCCATCCATCCATCCATCCATCCATCCATCCATCCATCCATCCATCCATCCATCCATCCATCCATCCATCTATCTATCTATCTATCTATCTATCTATCTATCTATCTATCTATCTATCTATCTATCTATCTATCTATCTATCTATCTATCTATCTATCTATCTATCTATCTATCTATCTATCTATCTATCTATCTATCTATCTATCTATCTATCTATCTATGATACACCATCGAGTGCAAATTCATATAAGCCTACTCAAGAGAGTTTTATAACGACCTCTGCAATATGATGGTATGTAGGAATATTCCGTTACACAAGTTACAAAATACTACTTTCAAATAATTTCAGCAGAAATACACTGGGCGAAACGTTCCATGCGAGTCAACTCTACGCAAAACATATTTATCCCCGTGCTATGATCATGTCATCAACAGTATTAGGAAATCTGTCGCAAATAATAAAATATGAGTTTCGAGAGATGAAACGGTAGATGTGGAAGGAAGGTCTATTGGCAATGTTATTGTTGGAATATTATCTCCGGACAAACCTTCACAAATATACTTCTCAACAGCCGAGGTGTTTACTGCAGTAAACAGTTCCACAATTGATACCCTCTTTGAGTATGCAGCGATGTATGCAATGGGGGTGGGGGAAAGTAACTGGCCACACCACCCCATTATCTCCTTGCTTATTTGCCTCATAAATGATGCTTTATTGGTATCACTTGTGAGGTTCCAACCAGTCTGACGAAATATACGTTGCAGAATTCTCACATGGCAGAAACTTTTTCTTAATATCTCAATGAATTAACCATACACCAAAAGATATTTAACAAAATATTATACAGGGACTGCATTTTAGTTTTACTAACATTTCTAATATTAACCTGGCTAAACCTTTGGATTAACGGTTGAGAACCGGAAACACTGTTTGCTACCCCCTTCCACGACCGGAGTTTGATGATACTGGCGTAAAATACAAATAAATCACTTTACTAGGTATAGGAGGGAAGAAAAGTTGTCCATCCATTTACGTAAAGTAGGAAATATCGGGATTTTGAGTTTGATAATTCTCATTATGTTTTTGTTTAATCAAAATACAGTACTGTATTAACAATGAGTGTTTTTACTCACGAACTGAGCTGTCCATTCGGACGAATTCATTATGCTGTGTATATTATACTGTCTAAAGCACATTAGCGTACAATATAGAGAGTGAAGGTAAATTGAAAAATAACATTATATAGATATTTAAACATATTTTTGAAAATGGTGGCCGTTCATTTCGATACAGGCTTCAGTTCTTTTGTGCACATTATCGCACTATAGACTATTGTACCTAATTCCAATTACCAGTTTCGTCCTGCGTACTAATAACTCATGTTGAAATAATTCTGTACCTACTCTATAAAAGAGTAGGCCTACCTTACGTACCGTAAATTCTATTTTCACTTCTGCCCGATCCAAAAAGATAAAATTACTCACACATGCTAGCTACTGTCCATCCAAATAGTTACGTCACAGCCTCGTAGAAAGAGAAGAAATCACGTGACAATTAATTCGTTAACAATTCTCTTTTGTTTAAGTTATTTTAAACAGTTGTATAATATTACATAGACGTCCAGTTGCTAACAGAAATTAATGTTTTCAGAAAAGAACTATGGCAGCCCAGCCACTAGCCTTTACAGAGGGGCGAGCAGAAGCAGGTGGGGGAAACCGGTATGCGACTTAGGTAAACGGACGACAGTACCTTTGCGAGAATATGATTCAATATTGAAAGTGAACATATTTCTGGAACTTACTGTACTCACTAACTCAGTACTGTTTGTGTTTACTATGACCGTAAGGCGATTTTGACTGTATACGCTTTGTTCTGCGTGGAGAACGGTTGGGAGTTTACTAGTAGGGGGGGGGGGTAGGAGTGAAGTACATTAAAAAATCAGGTACAATAAAAATTGAAGTAAAAATAAAATGATGTCCTTGTATTATATTAGTAAAGTAAGCTAAATTAAGGTAATGGGCTATTACCCGATTTATAGAGGGAATCCTCTTTTGTCTAATGCTCAATAATTCAACAAAAATCCTTTTGATAATTACTCTAATAAGATGCATGTTAATTTCAATTGACATGGGAAGAAACGTAAACAATTTAATTAACAAAAAATAAGAATTTTTGTAAATTCTGTAGGACAAAAAATTTATCTTTACGTAGAAAAATTAAGAATTGAAATGCTAGTATCTCTATTTATACACCAAATATACAACAGGTTTAAGTTACTTCACCTGACAAGCTTCTAAGACTGTCCGGTAAAACCGCAGTAAAGGAGATTTTAACCACAGCAGCCGTAACGGTCAGAACATTTCAAGTATCGTGACGGAGTCGTACTGAGAAATATGTAAATCAAAGCGTCGAATAGCTGGCGTGCAGCCAACCTAAAGTTGCCCGCGAAATCTCATGAGAAACAAGGAACTGAAATTGAACGGACGAGTCCTTGAGGACTTTGCATGTTTCTACACGCAACCCTTAAGTAAGGGGCTGAAACTTCATTAGAAATCAACTCGTACATCCAAATTGAACCATTGATTTCTCAAGAATTTGAAGTAAAAGTTCACATTTAGTTTTTATTCACTCTTGTAAGTTAACAAAAGTGTATTACAATGATCACAATCACAGTCCGGGTTCGAGTCCTGGTCAGACCAGGGACAATAGAGTTTGAAAGGCCGGAGTGCTTCCGTTCCAGAAATTCAGTTCAATACATTGCACTGAATTATTAGTTTCTCTGATATATCTATTTTTAAATACGTTTTTTTAAGTGACAGGATATTTAAGAAAATCCCTATGGCTACATCTTACATCTCTATAGAAATTAGGATAATAATGTGATAATAGCGTTAGGATTTAATGAATGCAATTTCCTTTAAGACTTAATTGTGTATTTAATAAACGAATTAAAGTAAGCTATGAATAATAGTCTGTTTCCTTCTTTCTACTACGATGCAACAATCTTCATCAAACCACGGTTTCTTTTTCTTAGTTTCATAATATCCTATGCTCTGCTCAGCTGCAATTTCGATACTATCTCTGATATTTTCCCACACGCTATTAACATCTATGCGGATGACGTGAATATATTAGGAGAAAACCCTCAAACGATTAGGGAAAACACGGAAATTTTAGTTGAAGCAAGTAAAGCGATCGGTTTGGAAGTAAATCCCGAAAAGACTAAGTATATGATTATGTCTCGTGATCAGAATATTGTACGAAATGGAACTATAAAAATTGGAGATTTATCCTTCGAAGAGGTGGAAAAATTCAAATATCTTAGAGCAACAGTAACAAATGTAAATGACACTCGGGAGGAAATTAAACGCAGAATAAATATAGGAAATGCCAGTTATTATTCGGTTGAGAAGCTTTTGTCATCTAGTCTGCTGTCAAAAAATCTAAAAGTTAGAATTTATGAAACAGTTATATTACCGGTTGTTCTGTATGGTTGTGAAACTTGGACTCTCACTCTGAGAGAGGAACAGAGGTTAAGGGTGTTTGAGAATAAGGTGCTTAGGAAAATATTTGGGACTAAGCGGGATGAAGTTACAGGAGAATGGAGAAAGTTACATAACGCAGAACTGCACGCATTGTATTCATCACCTGACATAATTAGGAACATTAAATCCAGACGTTTGAGATGGGCAGGACATGTAGCACGTATGGGCGAATCCAGAAATGCATATAGAGTGTTAGTTGGAAGACCGGAGGGAAAAAGACCTTTAGGGAGGCCGAGACGTAGATGGGAGGATAATATTGAAATGGATTTGAGGGAGGTGGGATATGATGATAGAGACTGGATTAATCTTGCACAGGATAGGGACCGATGGCGGGCTTATGTGAGGGCGGCAATGAACCTTCGGGTTCCTTAAAAGCCATTTGTAAGTAAGTAAGTAAGTATGAATAACAGTCAGTCCTCCAATAATATAATGCAGTCAAACAGGAGGATGTACTATTAGGAGGACAGTAAAAATCTGTTTTAGCCACCGATAACTAACAATTAAAATATTCTATATTGTATATAAGCATTATTGTTATTTATCTATTTGTAGGCCTATGAGTAATTCCAAACTTGCATTACTTTCCTATATAGTTCCGCATAGACCAGTGATGTCAAAGCAAGCGCATTTTTCTGACCTTGACGTCGTGCGCGGGCATCAAGCGCAACTTACGGAAGGAGGAATAAGCAGCCTATTTGGATTAAGAAAACAGTGGTGCACAAATTTCAAACGGAACGTGAAATTTTATGTCGTTATCTTTATATGGCTCCTTTCTATTTGATATTATCTATATTGTCTGCAAAATAAAAGTATTTACACCAACTTCTTGATATTGCAGTTGTGTTTTAAACGTTAATAACATAATAAAGAGTTAAGAATGAATATTCGCATAAATTCCATAGTACCTAAAACTATACTATACTAAGCGAATGAAACATATCATTCATAATGAAAGTGATATCCCACAAAAAGAGACTGAGTATGCCATGATAAGTTGGAATTGATCTTGGTGGTATCTTTACTCTTATAAAAATAATCAATGAACTAATCAAAACAATATTATAGTACAAAGCAAAGTTACCTAGGTATTGTATATGTTTTAAATGTAACTAATATTATATAACAAAACTCTTATCGCATTATGCTTTTAAGGTGATATTGGTGAGCAACTTCCAATCATCAGAGTATTAAATTATTTTCTCGAAACCTGCTGAAGCTATAAAGCTGACATTTTTATAACACATGGCACATATCTTTTGCTTATGATGTAACAGTAGTTGCTTTGTTAATTCATTGTCTTACAAGCATCAATTTTCCATGCGAATATTTTCAAATTTGTAATACACTATCTTCAATAATACGTATTTACGGTATATTAGATTTACGAAACACATTGATTCAGTACATGTAAGGCTAACTACTAAATAAATAGGCCTATATCTGAAAATTTCACTTTTCTATAAAAAATTGAAAACATATTCCTTTTGAATAAACAATCAAACTTGTGAAAAATGAGCATTAAAATTAAAACTTACAAACTTACATTCTTATAATACACTTATACTTCTCAGACATATTAAAAAAATTAACATGGACACAGTTTTAATAAGTTCTCTTCCCTTTATCCATTGAATCAGTGCTGGCCATCCCTGTATATAGCTCGACCAAGCGGCATATACAGGGACATCATTTTATTTTTACTAATATTTTTAATATTAACCTGGTTATATCTTTAGATTAAGTTCTAGAACCGGAAACACCGCTTGCTCCCCATTCCAAGACTGGAGTTCGATGATACTGGCGTAAAATACAAATCACTTCAGTAGGTAGGCCTATAGGAGGGAAGAAAAGTAGTTCGTCCATTTACGTAAACTAGGAAATATCGCAATTTTGAGTTTGATAATTTTCATTAGGTTTTTGTTTAACCAAAATACAGTACTGTATTAACACTTAGTGTTTTACTCACGAATTGAGCTATCCATTCGGACGTATTAATTATGCAGTGTATATTGTACTGTTGCAGCACATCAGCGTACAATATAGAGAATGAAGTTAAATTAAAAAATAATCATAATATGGATATTTAAACATATTTTTGAAAATGGTGGCCGTTCATTTCGATACACGCTTCAGTTGTTTTGTGCATATTATCGCACTATAGACTATTGTACCTAATTCCAATTACCAGTTTCGTCCTTCGTACTAGTAACTCATGTTGAAATAATTCTGTACCTACTCTATAAAAGAGTACCTTACGTACTGTAAATTTAATCTTCACTTCTGCCCAATCCGAAAAGATAAAATTACTCAGAAATGCTATCTACTGTCCGTCCAAGTGGTTATGTCGCAGGATTGTAGAAAGGAGGGAAATCACGTGACAGTTAATTACTTAACGAGGCCCTTTTATTTAAGTTATTATAAACAGTTGTATAATATTACGTATATGTCCAATTCCTAACAGAAATTAATGTTTTCAGAAAAGAGCTAAGACAACCCAGCTTTCACAGAGGGGAGAGCAGAAGCGGGTAGGGGAAATCGGGATGCAACGTAGGTAAACGGACAGTACCTGTGCAGAAATATGATTCAATATTCAAAGCTCTTTCGTCACTGGAAAACGCGAACATATTTCTGGAACGTAATATACTCATTAACTCAGTGCTGTTTACTATATGCGGCCTTGATTCTGTGTGGAGGACGGTTGAACTTCATTAATAGAAGGAGTGGGAATGAAGTACATTCAAAAACTCAGGTACAATAAAAACTGAAGTAAAAATAAAATGATGTCCCTGTACTACCTCAGTCGTTTGTCTCTTTCCTTTCAGCTGTAAAACGCTCAGGCTCTCCTGAGCTCTAAAGCGCGCGCTTGCTCCTATGGGCATGAATTGACATCACTGGCATAGACACTGCGCCGTGGGTTTAGTACAAAGTCAATGTTCACCTACTTAGATATAACACTCGGTGCAATCGGCAAGCATCACGTTTAGGTAGCGGGTAGAGTAAAAAAAAAAAAAATCGATCATACGGGACTGGGTACTTAAGTATAGTTAATTCATTATAAAAAGTGAATCTGATACAACGTGAAAACAAATTCATTTTATTTCTTAGAAAACAATTACATATCTGAAGAAAATATAATAATAATAATAATAATAATAATAATAATAATAATAATAATAATGATAATGAATATATGAGTAAATGAACGAATTAATAAATACATATGCATAAACTAATAAATAAGTAAAAAAAAAAGAAATAAAAAGGAGTGAGTGAGTGAGTGAGTGAGTGAGTGTGAGATTGAATGAGTGAAGGAAAGAAGGAATGAATGAATGACAGAATCAAAGAATTATGAACGAACGAATTAATGAGTAAAGGAGTAAATAAAGAAATCAATAAATGAAGGATTATAGTACATTATGCAACGAGCCTACTGTATAATGGTAGTAATTAAGACGCAAGTTTCATAATTTTCATACGAGCGTCTTAATTACCATTATAGGTATGTTTCATACGACTTTTTATGCTCGACCATATTTCTAACTTGAAAGTATTCAAAATTATGGTTATGTGCGAACTGACCTGAATTGTGAGATGTGCGCAGACGCGAAAGTGTTTATTTTTTTCCGAGGCCGAATTTCATTGATCTTGGCACAGAATAAGATTAACATTACTCTGGTATAACCTGAAAATTGATTTAGAATTGAAAAACGAGATGACAAATTGAATTTATATGAATATTATTTACAATTAACTCTAATTATTATAGTAACAGAACATAACCTTCTGCGACAGTATTGGATTTCCAGCCTCCGTGACTTTTCGCTAATTCTCTTTCGATTGCATATCCGAGAATAATCGATACTTGCGGTTTTATAACGGTATAAAGCTGACTTGTCATTGGCTGAACACCTGAAAGCTGACTTGTCATTGGCTGAACACCTGTACTTTAATGAGTAGGTGTACTTTAATGACATGCATTAAAGAACTGCTACCAGGAGTATAATTACTACATTTCGGCATGGTCGAACATAAAATAAATAAAGACATTTGTGCCGTTTTCAAAACGCCATTCCTCTTGCAACATGGCACTCAGTTGGACAATGGAAGTTGGCCTCATGTTTCGACGGCTACTGTGCAGTGGTATGCAGACAATAATGTTCACCGGTTGGACTGGCCTGCACAGAGTCCTGATGTCAATCCTATTGAGCACCTTTGGGAGAAATTGGTCTGGCGATGTCTTGGGAGATGCGGCCAACTTCCATTGGTCAACTGTGTGCCATGTTGCAAGAGGAATGGCTAACGCATTCCAGTGGATATCCTACACAAACTAGTGGAGAGCATGCCTGACAGGGTGGCTGCTGTTATAGCAACAAGAGGTGGCACCATGGGGTTCTAAAGGGGCAAGAAGAGTGCCAAATTACTTTTTGGTAGATAGTGTATTATGTTACTAACTTTATAATAATTCAGTGATTAGTTCCAATTGTGTCACCAACTCTCATTTATGCACGCTTATCAAACATGAACATGATAATATATTTATCAACAGCAATCTCACTAGAGGTTTTGATTTATCTAGAGAAAATCAAACCTCTAGTGGGAATTGATAATTACACGATTAGAAGAAAGTATATAAAGATTAGAAAAAATAAAGTACTCTAATACAATAATATACCTAGGTATTAATAATTGAGTTACTAAAATTCTATTTCACTAATGTTAGCTTCACAAAACGTTTGAACAGAATCGCCATTTTCAGTTGACTATCTATGCGGTAAATAAATGACGATCGCAAAGCATGTTTCATAGTACAGTAAAGAATTTGCAGTTTGAAATGTTGGCAAACAAAGAAAGAAATGCTAGAGAGGTGATAAAACAGAAGTATATAAACATTAGAAGAAATAAAGTACTCTAATACAATAACATAGGTATTATTATTAACTTACTAAAATTCTATTTCACTAATGTTAGCTTCACCAAAACGTTTGAACGGAGCCGCCATTTTCAGTTGACTATCTTTGCGGTAAACAAATGACGATCGCAAAGCAAGAGTTTGCATTTTGATATGTTGGCAAACAAAGAAACAAATGGTAGGGAGGTGATAAAAACAGATGAAAGTGTAGTACAATTATTTAGTCCTAACAGTCACCGGTGATGTGCGCCTGGGTCAGGCGAGTCCATTTAGTTACGCCAAGGGGTGTTTGGGTTATTCACTCGCTTGCCTTCGGAGCGATCGGATGTCACGCGTGCTGTATAGCATTATGTTGCCAGTACAATTAAGCTGTATTGCATTTCTTTACCGACCGCTTGCCCTTATCTCTACTCCGGAACTCTCCCCACTCCTCCTACTACTTCCCCTCTTTCGCGTCGCTGAGCTGTCAGGACTGAATAATCGGTCTGTATATAAACATTAAAAGAAAAAAAGTACTCTAATACAATAACACAGGTATTAATTGACTTACTAAAATTCTGTTTCACTAATGTTAGTTAAGATCCCTCCTCCTGTTAAACATCAGATATCAGATTGTGTTTATAGCGCACCAAGGGCTCTTTTCTGTGGTTCAAGTGGTAGTGTTTCCATCTGTAACTCAAGAAGTGGATCTGGATTTGATTTTCGACAAGAAAATGGAGATACCTCTTCCAGAAACCGAATGTATGTTCTCTGCCTTGTATCGTTTTACCAGTGACTTTCAGCCATGTATTACGTTAGATTACTTACACTAATTTTTCATAAAATTTTCGTAAAATAACCCACTAAAAAAACGTTTGAACGGAGCCGTCTTTTTCACTTACTGTCTATGTGGTAAACAAATGACGATCGCAAAGCATGTATTATAGTACTGTAAAGAATTTGCAGCTTGAAAAGTTGGCAAACAAAGAAACAAATGCTAGGGAAGTGATAAAAATAAACAAATGCTAAGGAAGTGATAAAATTGTAGCGATAAACAGCCATGATTGGTTGAAACACATCCTTTCGTACCATTTTATTGGTCAAAAGTATTATGACGTAGTAAAAGTGTAATAGTCTGTAAAATAAAACTTTCTTATATTTTCGTTTTTTTGTGATTTGTGAAAAATTCTGACGTGATGGGAGGTCAATTCCGAATTCAAAACAAAAAATCTGATAAGAATCAAGTATCAGATCTAGGCTAAATCAGCAGAAAAAGAGTTTCAAAACGCAAGACTGTTATGTTTCAATATGATGTAGCCTACCTACTGCTGAGTTACCTGCTGCAAAGCTGGTGAGAATCTGCTAATAAAAGCCCGTGGGAAGCAAAACACTGCTGACATTGAGCGTTGTTTTAAGCTACTGTGTCCTCGATCACAGCTGCACACGGTGACAGGTGTCGGCCCCGTTCTTATCGTGTAGCGAAGCCTTTTCTGCCTGCAGAAACTTTTTACCATTGAGAGTAAAACCACCAGGACGATGTTACACGTGCTTTCCAACTAATGACACTTCCAGCTATTACCTAATGTCACATGTCCACACACGCACAGAGCGATCACAGACTCATCAATAACATTCTACCCACTGTTCAGCAATATCCAATAAAAAGGTCAAACCAGCTTTAAAAAAAAGTTGTGTTATTTCAACGTTGGAAACGCAAAGCAATTTTCTGTTAGCTCATACATAAGTAATAGTTCAACTTGACCTTAGAGACACAAATAGGACTTGTGTTACCCAAAAAAAAAAAAAAAAAACTGCACTATGGCATGAACCATTCACTGTGGATACTTTTACGCCGCTGTTTTATTCCAGACAAATCCTTGACCGCGTAGTTCGGGCACGTGGTTCGTACTAGCTAAGAACTCTCTTACCCGTTTCTTTGATGCACTATGAAACGGTCTATCGATCCTTCTCCTCGCGGTGAGGGATATGTTGAAAAACATCATCATACCTTGTCGTAGCGCCCCCCTCCACTGTACGGTAGCCCCGAATAATGGGGGCGCACGCATCGTTTTGCGTAAGCTTCACACTTGAAAACTGAATCAATGACCGTTGGCACGCGATAACCATGCAAGTCTAAGGGAATGGAACTTCATCCTGCAGCAGTCCTAGACAAGTCAGCCTACTTGTGACGTACCTAAAGCGGGGTGAATACGATATATAGTATCGTGAAACCGATCAATTATGTTTTTTAAGGCTATGGATCGGTGAAAATAACGAAGAAACCATTATAAAATGGAAATTTTGTTTTTAACTCTAAAAAATAAAATAATATTTCAGTTTTCTAAATCTGTGCTTATTTTCGATCTATGACAATATAAAGCTCCTCAGGACGAATTTAAAGGGACCGACCCTTTAAACTGACACTCAGCTGTCATTCTGACAGACTTTATTCTTCATTCTAACTAATTTTACTTTTCATTCAGTTCATATTTCGCGCTGTTATGTAGGAGAAAAATGTGTGTGGTAGACCTGTATAGGAAGGAAGGATATCGATAGTATATATTACGTATACATGCTGTACTTAGATACTCGTTTTCTTGATTTTTCAATTTTCAACATTCTGTAACATTCAAAATGCTCTAGCTATCGGTGTGGTAGAGGGATGCCCTTGCTTTCGGGAAGTTCGGGGTTCGATCCCATTGGTCGGCAATCCTAACTGAGGTTTTTCATGGTTTCCTCAGTTATTTCCAGGCAAATGCCGGGATTGTACCTCTTGAAAGTCCGGCCATGGACGGCGATCCTTCCCTTAATCCTTTCATATGTGTGAATGGTCTGTAATGTCTTAAATGTTTGTGTTGTATCGGAGGTGGCCCTGGCATTGAGCTGATCCCTCATTCGGGATACATGTCCTTGTGTGGTCAAAAAAGTATGTATGTGATCCAATAGATTAATTCCTCTCCCGACAGGACGCGGCCTAAGGACCGTGTAGCGTGGGTCGTATAAATGAACCTAAAAGGGAGAGGCTAAACTAAGGTAGAGAAAGAAAGAAAGAAAGAAAGAAAGAAAGAAAGAAAGAAAGAAAGAAAGAAAGAAGGAAAGAAAATACTCTAATGAATGTACTTTCTCTCCAATATCAGTGACTTTTGTACTGAAGTCCACGAAAGCACGTGAAGTAAACTGACACATGTGTTTTCTTCTGCTATTGAAATTATTGAAATCAACATGTGTTCAGGATGTGATAAATTTTAAAACATTGAAAAATTAACAACTAAAAGTGTAAATATTCTTTTTCTCAAAAAGTAATTAGACAAATAAGAAAAGCATGTGTTACATTTTACATACATCTATTAGGAATAAATTAAATATAAATTTAAAGTAAAATTATATAAACTTTGAAAATTGGGACAATTATAATTCAGTACTAAAAACAAGAACACAAATTAATTATAAGTATACTTATTGGAATATCATAGTAAAAATGTATGTATTGCATGTCCACATTGTAACAAATATGTGGTAAAAGTTTCAGATTAATTGATGTACAAATGTAGAAGTTAGAAATTTCAAAGATCCATAGCCTTAAACAAAGAATGGTTCACAGATGTCGTTGTTAATTTGAAAGTATTGTTGATACGTTTGTAAGAAAAATAATTTGTCAGCAACAGTTAATATTTAAATCACGCGCAACTCCATGTGTTCAGTAGCTAGAAGAATTCCGAGGTGCGCTAAATTTTTGTGTTGGAAAGTTCTTGTAGAAAACTTGTACTGTATTTCACAATATATTTTGTTAACAGAGTAAGTAATATAATATTTAATTTCATAGGAGTCTCTTAAGGGTTAGTATAAATAAAATATTAGAGATAAAATTATTTTTGTTCTGTTGTCAAAAAAAAAAAAAAAAAATGTAAAAATTGCATCCTCCTGTCGAAAACTGGTCATCCTGTAAAATTTGCACCGGGAAGTTAAGACCCCTCCTCCTGTGAAACATCAAATATCAGATTGTGTTTATAGCGCAACAAGGGCTCTTTTCTGTGGTTCAAGTGGTAGTGTTTCCATCTGTAACTCAAGAAGTGGATCTGGATTTGATTTTCGACAAAAAAAAAAATGGAGATACCTCTTCAGGGATCCGAATGTATGTTCTTTGCCTTGTACCGTTTTTACCAGTGACTTTCGGCCATGTATTACATGATATTACTTACACTAATTTTTCATAAAATTTTCGCAAAATAACCCACTAAAAAACACTGCACACTGCACAACACACAAGGCATTCGGGGAAGCCGTGTGATCAGTCACAGCGCATGCGTATAGAAATTTCCACTGTGAATGTATTAGTAGTTCGTGAAAAAAGATTCCTGTTCCTGCTACGGACGGTATTTTTGGTCATTGATAACAATTAACAACAATTACATAACTGTAATTAACAATTAAAGTAATTATTATTAGAATTAATTGCAATTAATGTAGGAAAAGATTACTTTTAATTGATTGATTAATAGCAATTCAATTTACTTGATTAATGCCCAACACTGTTTCTTACTAGGCCTATATGTTACAGTGCACACAAGCACTTGGTTTCACGAGATAGCGAATGAGCTATACCTATGAATCAATTTAAGTCCCAGATAAAAGAATGTTTAAAAGACAAGGTTTTGTGTAGCACAAATGAATATGAGGAACAAAAAATGGTATACATACATACACACAATACATAAATAATAATAATGATAATAATAGTAATAATAATAGTAATAATGATGATAATAATAATTCTTTATGCTCGACCATGCCGAAATGTAGTAATTATACACCTGGTAGCAGTTCTTTAATGCATGTCATTAAAGTACACCTACTCATTAAAGTACAGGTGTTTAGCCAATAACAACTCAGCCTACAGGTGTTCAGCCAATGACAAGTCAGCTTTGTACCGTTATAAAACCGCAAGTATCGATTATTCTCGGATATGCGATCGAAAGAGAATTAGCGAAAAGTCACGGAGGCTGGAAATCCAATACTGTCGCAGAAGGTTATGTTCTGTTACTATAATAATTAGCGTTAATTGTAAATAATATTCAAATAAATTCAATTTGTCATCTCGTTTTTCAATGTCGAATTCAATAATCAAGGTTATACCAAGTTTAACGGGATTACACAAGGTCAACGACATTATTGTTTCTGGAAAAAATCAATACTTTTTTAGCGTCTGCGCACATCTCACAATTCACGACCTAGAACAAGGTCACTTCCGATCTTGTCAGATACAAATAATATGTATACATCTGAATAATTTCAAGTTGGAAATATGGTCGAGCATAAAAAGTCGTATGAAACTCGCTTCTTAATTACTATCATTATAGGCTCGTTGCATAATGTACTATTATTTATACTGGCAGAGTTAAGGCCATAGGGCCTTCTCTTACAATCTACGAGGTCACAAACTATACAAGCAGTGAAAATTTAACAAAAAGTTAAAGAACAGAATACCAATACATTACAAAATAATAATAATAATAATAATAATAATAATAATAATAATAATAATAATAATAATAATAATAATAATAATAATAGCATAATAAAATCGACACTAAACAACATGAAAATAATACCATAATATAAAAAAGAAAGTAAAATACATTGCAATTTAGTAAAAGCAACTCATTTAATACAAATAGTTAATAGGGAAAACGTAAGGAAGAATATAACAAAATGGAATGTAATAAAATAATATTAAAAAAGAAAAGAAATACGAAAATTAAATGAAATTCACAATGAAAAGGGTATGATAATAAATTCATCTGGATCAAGAGAACAAAAAAGGGGAAAGGAAGGAAAAGAAATATATATATTTTTACAAAATTATCACAGAGAAAAGGGCTTATAACTGAAAGAAATCTGAAATGGAAAAGTGCAATTTTAGTTTATTTTTGAAACTAGACAATGTCCGACAGTCTCTGACATGTTGTGGTAGAGAGTTCCAGAGATGAGCTGCAGAGACGGTGAAAGATGAAGAGTAGAAATATGTTCTGTGTTTAGGAATGGAGAGTGTGATATGGTGTTGTGAGCGAGTATTTATGTTGAAAACGAGAAGCTAAGTAGCTAGGGTTAGAGTTTTGAAGAATATTGAAGAGTAAAGTAAGAGAGTGAATAGTTCTTCGCTCTTTGAGACGTACAAACATACATACATACATACATACATACGTACATACATATATACATATGTGTTGTCCAAGGGCATGTTTTTCACTACAAACCCAGTATTCTCCAATCTTTCCTATTTTCTGTCTTCCTCTTATTCTCCGCATGTCATCCATATATCTCAATGTCGTCTATCATCTGATATTTTCTTCTGCCCCGAACTCTTCTCCCGTTTACCATTCCTTCCAGTGCATCTTTCAGTAGGTAGTTTCTTCTCAGCCAGTGACCCAACCAATTCCTTTTTCTCTTTCTGATCAGTTTCAGCATCATTCTTTCTTCACCCACTCTTTCTAACACAGCTTCATTTATAATTCTGTCTGTCCATTTGGCACGCTCCATTCTTCTCCATATCCACATTTCAAATGCTTCTAGTCGTTTCTCTTCATTTCGTCGTAATGTCAATGTTTCTGCTCCATACAATGCCACAGTCCACACAAACCACTTCACTAGTAACATGGTATATAGATTTTATATTTCGTATATGTGGCCTATTTAAAAGATATTCAACATATAGGATCCATTTCTGTAATATTGATAAAAGTTTTACGCAGAATATACAGTATTTTTGTAGTTTTAGCAATGATTTATATAGAATTTGACAAATATTTTAATTTAATATTTGTTAAATACTGACAATGTCTATAGTGGAGTATTCCACTCAATAATAATAATAATAATAATAATAATAATAATAATAATAATAATAATAATAATAATAATAATACTTGCTGGCTTTTAAGGAACCCGGAGGTTCATTGCCGCCCTCACATAAGCCCGCCATTGGTCCCTATCCTGAGCAAGATTACTCCAGTCTCTATCATCATATCCCACCTCCCTCAAATCCATTAAAATATTATCTTCCCATCTACGTCTCGGCCTCCCCAAAGGTCTTTTTCCCTCCGGCCTCCCAACTAACACTATATGCATTTCTGGATTCGCCCATACGTGCTATATGCCCTGCCCATCTCAAACGTCTGGATTTAATGTTCCTAATTATGTCAGGTGAAGAATACAATGCGTGCAGTTCTGTGTTGTAACAATAATAATAATAATAATAATAATAATAATAATAATAATATATTATATTATTATTATTATTATTATTATTATCAAAGTAATTTTTAACCACACCTTATTCAGAACAAAGAATCTGCCAACCGTAACTGTACGAAAGTTGGGGAAAGAATTCACAGGTCTATCCCTTAAGTACATAATTCTACTCTTTAATTATGATCAAAATCGAACAGATAAGAAACCAGATGTGATTCCCAAATTACATACTCCCCAAGATACACTTAAGATCAGTAGTTCAATTGCTGCTGCTGCTAGTGAGTCACATGTTCATATGCTTCTACTGTGTAACTACCTGATAACCCTTCCTATCATGTCTTCCTCCACAATAGAGTGGACGTTAATGAACCCTAGCGTCACAGTGAGCAGAGATAATTATATAATTGGCTTTTCTTGCATTAGCTAAGCACAGTACGAGTGAAGTTAACTGATCAATGCTTTTGAACCAACTAATTAATATGGACAGAGATGTACACTACTGTTTGTGATAAGTGCAACACCCAGAAAGAATGGACCAAACGACTTCAAACTCGGGGGATGTGTAGAATAGTGTACCACCAATAATTTATTGCGTTTTCAGAGAGCTGGCGTACACATAGGACCAATAGTGACGTCTCTTGTGTCACCAGCAAGGTCAGTGTTATGCCTTGCTCAGTCAGTGCAGAGTTTCCAAACGAAGTGGAAACGTGAAAGGTAGTGCTGGTATGTCTCGTCGACGTGGAAGGGCGCAATATCAGTACGTGAGTCAGCTCGAACGGGGCGGAATGGTTGGTCTCTGGGAAGCAGGTCTGTCATATAGTGACATTTCGGCTCGTACAGGGCATGCTACTACGACAGTGTGGAACCAGTGGATAGAAGAGGGTCGTACGCAAGACGAGCGGGTACTGGACCACGTAATGTGACCACAGCACGGGATGACAGCCATCTTGTCCGCATGGCCGTGACGGACCCTACAGCTTCAACCACAGTGTTGAGTCGACGTTGGAGTACTGCAACAGGTGTGGACCTGTCTTCGTCAATGGTTCGTCGCCGTCTTTTGAGGGCTGGACTAGTGGCTCGCATGCCGTTGCGTCGGCTTCCATTGTCCAGAACCACCAACGCCTCAGACTGCAATGGGCACGTGAACGCCGTCACTGGCGTGCTGAGTGGCAAAATTTAGTGTTTTCGGACGAGTCCCACTTCAACTTGCCCTACAATGATGGCCGCATACGTGTTAGACGCTACCGTGGTGAATGCAATCTGAGAGCCTGCATTGTTGAGCGGCATAGCGGACAAACGCCTAGTGTTACGATTTGGAGCGCCATTGGATATAATATGTTATCTCGCCTCCTACTTATTCAGGGCAATCTAAACAGCAACCCCTACACAAATCCCCATTTCAGTTTGGTTGATAGGTTTTTCCCCTCTACTCACACTCTCAACTGTTGAAGGGGAAGATGTTACTGTCCATCTTACTAACGTTCGACTAATTGGCTTTCAACATAGTGAAAAATTATATTATCGAAAATGTTTACTGATAATCTATATTTCAAATGTCTATACTAAGCGTTTATATTTCATTTTATTGCTGTTTATATCAACTGGCACATTAAAAAGCTACTGACAGCAGAAGATACATCTTTTCTCCACCGCTAGTTGCTACTCTACAACACACACAATGGGACAATTTATACTGTGTCACTCCCCCCCCCCGGACTTTATAATACAAACTAACAATCCTTACTATAATTATTAGTTGAAAATATTGTAAGAACGATACTAAAATATACTTAAATATGTAATTGTCAAACATCTGTGTCACTGTATTTTATATCCACTTATGTACTTTATTTAATATGTTATTTTCTTCTGTGTACAACTTGGGGGGTGCAAGTATAAGAGGTAACAGCTATCGTCCTGTTACTGACGAACCCAGGGCAAGTAGAAGGGAAAAGAAATGCCTTCGCATCCTCTCAACTTGTATGAAATGTCGTTTAGGGTGGTTTTAGAGCCCGAGGTACTGCCCCTCCTTCAGGCAACTCCACATGCCATATTCAGCAGGACAATGCCCGGCCACATGTGACGAGGATTGTGCAAGCCTTCTTTGAAGAACGACGGGTATCACTGCTTCCCTGGCCTGCACGTTCGCCAGACATGTCGCCCATCGAACATGTCTGGGATATGGTTGGTAGACAACTTGTTCGTCATGGTCCTCCAGCACCCACTCTTGACGCTTTGTGGACTCGTATACAAACTGCGTAGAGGGAGATTCCCCAGGAACATATCAAGGCTCTCTTTGATCCCATGCCACGACGCTTAGAGGCTCTGATTGCAGCGCATGGAGGCCTCACACCATACTGAAATCTCACGGTCACAGGTCAGGTACAGTTATCTAATTCTAATCACATGTGTATTGTCATGTACCTAATCTATGGCATAAATTTCATTTCAGTCACATGTATCCTGCTTGGTGTTGCAATTTCCACAAACATTAATGTATAATACAATAAACGTACCGGTAATGAGAAACAACTATGTAATAGAAATTAAACGTGTTTAATAATAAATGTTTCAATTTATCAGATGGTAACTTTGTAGGAAAGAAATAAGGTGATATTGAAATATATGGAAATGCCACGCATGTGGAACACCACTCCATTAATTTTTATGTAAAAGGAATTAAAAATATAAACATAACAATTATTAAAAGATATCTCTCCTAGAAACTGTTCATGGAACTGCTAAGAAAATATCTAATACAAATTATAATTTCTGTTTTATGTACAATTTTCTGTAAATACGTTTATAAACAACTACTTACTAGAACTCAAAGTCAGGAACCAGAAGAGCAAGGCATGTTCTAGTATTTTGGAAATGGTAGGCCTATTCTCTGTTTATGGTTAGAATATAATAAGGAATTATAATGAGAATATGATCCATAACTTGTCACGACGAAATATATCACAGTATTGTAGAATTCCTCAACAGGCATAGACAGGAAAATAGAAGTAAATAAATAATTACACATAATTACGAAAAGAAAAAGAACTCTGGTAGAGGGCTGAGGAGAAAATTTTTCAGTCAATTCTCGTCCATATTTGTAATTAATGTAATATATTTTTTGCCATTAAGCTCTACATAGGCAATAGACAATGTCAAATATGCAAACTTACATACTACATAACAATAGACTACATATTTTTAATCTTCATATTTAAAAGTTCGTCAGGAAAGAACCCATTTGTAACTAACCATTTATACAATCTTGTTTTAAACATTTAAAATTCACGTTTTCAACATTATAAAAACATATTACAGTACATTAAATAGACTAGTGAAGTGCTTTGTACGGAGTGTGGCATTGTATAGGTCAGAAGCATGGACATTATGACGAAGTCAAGAGAAGCGAAGCGAAATATGGATATGGAGAAGAATGGAACGTGTGAAGTGGACACACAGAATAAGAGATGAAGCTGTGTTGGAGAGAGTGGGTGAAGAAAGAATGATGCTGAAACTGATCAGGAAGAGGAAAAGGAATTGGTTGAGTTACTGGCTGAGAAGAAACTGCCTACTGAAGAATACTGGAAAGAATGGTGAACGGGAGAAGAGTTCGGGTCAGAAGAAGATATCAGATGATAAACGACAGTAAGATATATGGATCATACGAGCAGACAAAGAAGACAGAAAATAGGAAAGTTCGGATAATGCGGGATTTGCAGTGAAAAACCTGCCCTTGGGCAGAACAGTGAATGACTGAATACTACATTAAAAACTTAGTATTATATATTAATGTTTTTTCAAATCTAAAAACTAGTCAATTGAATATAAAGGGTTTAAAATGAGCCATTTATGAAGTCTTGATTTAAAAGCAACTGCATTTGATAATTATTTTAAATTATCAGGCAGTTTATTGTATAATTTTTGGGCGAAGATATAAGTGACTATTTTGAGTTTTACTCCCTCAAATATCGAAGATGAACTTTATTCCTAAGCCTTGCTTTATAACTGTGTTGGTCACTTCTTAAACTGAAATGATCTAAGGAATTGTGCATTGAAATTAAAACATTCAAAATAGTCTATAAATTACCTACACACTGTTAAAATACCTAAATCTACAAACAATGTTCTACAACACTGCAGTTTTTTAAAAGCCGAATTACATTTTTCTGTATTAATAAATTGTCCTTCATTTTCTTACTTCCACCTCATGCAGCAATTCCTTATGCAATAATGATTCAAAATAGGCGAAGTGTGCGCTTTTGATGTACTGAAATGGAATGCAATTTTTTTAAATTTCTAATTAAATATTTGATTTCAGGTAACAGTGTTAACATGTAATCAATATGATTTCCCCAAGAAAGACAATCATCAACATATATTCCAAGAAATTTAACATTCAATTTAGAAGATGAATAACCTATGTGTTTTAAGGTGATGTTAAATAAATACTATTACTGGTGCAATAATAATAATTATACAGGGTGAACTGTAAGTAATATCATTAATTTCAGGGAGATATTCTTTGAGCTATTTCAAACAAAATAGTTTAATACAGTTTTGCTCGTTTTTGCTTCCTTTTCGATATTAAAAATTGTTTTAAATGAAACATTTCGTTACGTATTGTGGGAAAACCATTGATTTAATTCCCAATATGCTCAGTCAATTTAAGACAGCAGTGTATTATGTTAATAAACGATTGAAAGAATTTTAGTTTTGTCCTTTAAATGTGTAGAAATTTGACCCTAACTGGAGAACGAAAAGTTACATTTGTTCGGATCAAATTTCTGCACATTTAAAGGGCAAAACCAAAATAATTTCAATAATTTATTATCATAATACACTGCTCTCTTAAAATGACTAAGAATATTAGGAATTAAATCAATGGCTTTCCCAAAACACGCTATGAAATGTTTCATATAATACAATTTTTATCTCGAAAAGAAAGAAAAAACAAGCAAAATTGCAATAAACTTTCTTGTTTGAAATATCTCAAAGAATAACCCCTTGAAATTAATGCCATTACTTACGCATTTCAAAAACCGCTATTATAAATTCTATAAAATTGACTGAAATTATTATCCCATTCAGTCCCTCTGTTAAATATCTAGGTGTGTACATGGACGAGGGCCTCAAGTGGAATGTCCAAGTCACACACACATGCAAGACCGTCTTCTCCATCCTTCATTCATTAAATCGCCTGAAAAATGTTCGATCCCTTTCAATTAAAAAGAATCCTCATACAAAAATTGGTGCTGCCACATTTTGACTATTGCGACATTCTACTAACAGATTTAAATTCTAACTTAGCCCAAAGATTGCAGCGCGTTCATAATGCCTGCATACGTTTCATTTGTAACATCCGCAAATACGATCACATTACACCTTCCCTTGAAACGCTCCAATGTGTAAGATTACAGGACCGAAGATATATCCATTCACTGATTTTCCTATATAGAATCATCAATACTTCTTCGCCGAACTATCTCTCGGTGCGTTTTAATTTCTTGTCCTCTCATCACAGCTTGGGTACTCGTTCTAAAAATGACCCTTTATTATCTACGCCTTGCCATAAAACAGCTCACTATTCTTCCTCTTTCACAGTATCAGCAATTCGTTTCTGGAACTCCCTAACCAGCTTCCTCAGGAACTGTCGAACGATATTGCAATTTAAAAGTGAATTGTTTAAATACGTAACCAGTATTCAGGTTTAATTCTCCTTTGTGTGTATATGTGTATATATGTAATTTTCCTCAGTGTTGTATAGTTATAATTTACATTTTAATTTGTTATTCTTGTAATTTGTAATATTGGTTCACTTACTGCTTGCATATTCATTGAGTGTAACTTCTAGCCTTATATTACTTTGTAATAATTATTATTTAGTAAGTTCGCATTATTTTACTCGACTTGTGCTTGTATAACTATGTAAATTTTTATTAGTGCTCTTTAAATATTAGTCTGTAAAATTGTACCAGCTTCTTTTGTTTCTGGCTAAGTGGAAGAGAAGGCCTGATGGCCTTAACTTCGCCAGAATAAACAAACAGATATTATTATTATTATTATTATTATTATTATTATTATTATTATTATTATTATTATTACGGTTCACTCTTTATACATTAACAAGTGAGCTCCAGCGGGTCACAAGACAAGCGTAGCGCTGCATATGGGATCCCTGCTCTTGCAGCCCGACTTCAAATCGACCCTCGAGCTTACTATTTCCGTCGTGCCACGTGATTTATAGCGATGCACAGCTCTGGGCAAAGTCACGATTCGACCAACAAGTCGACATCGAAAAGTTTTCATAACTCGGAAATGGAATTGCGACCCGTCCGAGTCGAGTACAGGAGTTTTTCAGACAGTTTTTCTTCAAAATTTTTCTCGTAGCAAAAGTCACGTCTGTTAAGATCTGAATCTTGAAAGAAATAAATCACAACATATTGTGTGACGAGTATCTCAGCCAGTGATGCGAACAGTTTTGAACAACAGTGGTAGCAGACACGTATCTTCCCTTACCGCAATGGAAATCCTGCGCTCTCAAGGAGCATGCGATCAGTAGAAAAGACATGCCATGAAATAGTATAGCCGCGAAGATTGCATCAGCAGACAGACAAAGACAGAGACGGGAAAGAATTAGAAAAAAATAGCCAGACAGACAGTAAGTGTTGTATTTTTCAATAACTATAAAGGATTCCATTTAAGAAAATAGCATTGAACATATGGAGGCCGTTCCATCATCTATTTATAATTATTTTTCTTGAGAACTGGAAATTAAGTACAGAGCGTTCGCCTACGAGAGAGGCCAGGAAAGCGGCATGTACTGACACGCCGCTTTGTGCGCGCAGTTGTTGAGACACGCTCGACAATCAAGGGCATCAAGGTCGACAAGTTATCATTTGTGAGCCAGATGTTGCAGCATTTAACACGTACAGTGCAGTTTCTTGACACAGTTGCTTAAATGTGTAAAATGTGTTAACAATGCAAAACGTAAAATTCACGCTTCAACAAAGAGTTTTTATGTATGATGCATATGTGAAAACAGAGTCATGTAGAGAGGTGCGTAGGTTATTTGAAGTGAAATATCCGGGTGCTCCAATTCAGGGTAGAGAAACTGTTGGACGTCTTGTTAACAAATTAAGGACAACAGGGTCGATAAATGCTACAATTCCTAAGCGAAAACAAAGAATATTGACGGGAGAAAAAATTGATGAAATCAGTGCATCATTTACACGCTCTCCTAATAAATTTCTAAGACTTGTTTCGCAGGAAGTTAGTGTTTCAAAAACATCAGTCTTTACTGCTGCTAAACTTTTAAAATTAAAACCCTACAGAGTATAGTATAGAAAGCGGATAGACGATTCCCGCAAGCGACACCGCAGGCAGGCCGCTTTCCAGGACCCAACCGTAGGCGAACGCTCTGTAGTTTCATTTAATTCATAGAACATAGTTTCATTGAGAACTAGATCTATTTCATGTGCTAAAATTGTGTTACACCTCTAAAATTATCATATATTTAATTTACGAATAACGGGATAACAGCTAAATTGATGGAATAGTCTTTCTCTCTTGCCGAACATCTCTGCTGGAAAACTTAACAGACATATATAAAAATTTAAAGAAAATAATCTGCCCTCAATGAGGGTGATCATAAAGATCCAGAATAAAAGCACTACAGAATAATTTAGAAAGACAGGAATTGTTTAGTAAAAAAATTCAGAGAAATGCAAACCCAACAGAATAATCAATGGCCAAAATATAAATGGTAATGTAATATTTGGATTGAATCCTTAAGAATATTCAACAAAATTTTTTGAATTTCAAAAAATCTGAGTCCGAGTGCTTTTAAAATATCACATGTGAATTTAGGGAGTGTGCCACGTGCACCAAACAAAAGACCAGAAACACTCCACTGACTAGTGGGAATGTTATATTTCTCACTTAGATAAGGGATGCAGGACTCATAAATGGATTTTTAGTTTATATCTCTTCACAAATACAAAAATAATATTGTCTATAAATGCTAATAATATATTTAATGTTATGTTTTGTCGCAATTTTTGTTAAACATGGGAGTGGAAATTATAACAACATTACCGTTAAAATCTTGTTCAATTAAACGTATAAATAACATGTAAAAGTTAGTCAATATTTCAAACTAAAATTCCATGTTTATATGCAGAAAGTACACTCTGTCATGCCTGGAAACCTTCTGCTTAATGTGAGAAAGCGTACACATGGCTTTCGAAGTGATCGATAACCCGCCTTCTGATTTCCTTCTGTCCGTTCATCTCTTCCTCAGTTATTCCTATCAAGTGAAGAAGCTCTCCTATTACTTCTACAGGGCATTCCATAGCTTTATGAAAATTTGATTTTATTATAGGTATTAAACTGTAATACATACTAATTTTGTAAAATGGTTGGTTATCTCCAAGATAGCTGTCTACCTTTCTGCCCAATGAAATAAAGACGTGTTGGATGTGCCTGGAATTGTCTGATTGTCTGTCACGCAGACGATTAGGGTTCGTGTCTCGATCAGGCCTGAGAATTTTAATTGCGGACAGGTTAGCAGTTAAAGTTTTTCTCGGGATTCTTCCGTTTCCTAATTTCATTCATAGCATTTTTCCGTTTACCGGTTGACAAAGTGCGGATTCCCTGCATACTTAAAACGTGGATACCCAGAAAACCCTAGCAAAGACACTTGTTATGGGTTATAATGAGCCTAGCTGGAGAACACTTGTAGTGTAAGAAGATGACTATGAAGATGTTCGCTGTGAGGGTATGGATAGAATTAAGGACTGGTGTGATCGTGTATCTAGATCAGTGATGTCAAAGCAAGTGCATTTTTCTAACCTTGACGTTGTACGCGGGCATTAAGCGCTAGGTATGCTAGGAGGAATAAACAGCTTGTTGGATTAAGAAAACAGTGGTGCACAAACTTCAAACGGAACGTGAAATTTTATGTCGTTATTTTTATATGGCTTCTTTCTGTTTGATATTTTCTATATTGTCTGTAAAACAAAAGTACTAACACCTATTTCTTAGCCTAATATTGCAGTTGTGTTTTAAACGTTAACATAATAAAGAGGAAAGAAGGAATATTCACACAAATTCCATAATAACTACAAGTATACTGTACTAAATGAATTAAACACATCATTAATAAAGAAAGTGTTATCTCAAAGAAAGACACTGAATATGACATGATAAGTTGAAATTGATATCGATGGTATCTTTAGCCTCATAAAAGTAATCAAAACAATATTATAGTACAAAGCAAAGTTGCCTAGGTATATATTTTTTTTAACTGTAACTAATATTACATAATAAGACTCTTATCGCATTATGCTTTTAGGTGATATTCGTGCGCAACTTTCTGTTATCAGAATATTAAATTATCTCGAAATCTGCTGAAGCTATAGAGTTGATGTTTTACCAACACATAGGCACATATCTTTTGTTTGTGATGTAACACTATTTGCTTTGTTAATTCATTTCCTTACAAACATTTTCCATGCGAATATTTTCAAACATTTTAATAAACTATCTTCAGTAATACGTATTTACGATATATTAGATTTACGAAAACATTGTTTTAGTACCTGTAAGGCTAGTAAACAAACATCTGAAAATTTCACTTTTCTGTAAAAAAAAGTTGAGAAAATATTTCTTTTGAATAAAAAAACAATCTTGTGAAAAATGAGCATTAAAATTAAAACTTACATTCTTATAATGCACTTATACTTCTCAGACAAATCTAAAAATTAACATGGATACAGTTTTAATAGGTTCTCTTCCCTTTATCCATTGAATCAGTGCTGGCCATCCCAGTATACAGCTCGACCAAGCAGCATATATTCAGGCTCTCCTGAGCTCTAAAGCGCGCGCTTGCTCCTATGGGCATCAATTGACATCACTGATCTAGATCATCATTTTCCAAACTGTGATTCGCGAACCCCCTGACGGTTCGTGAAATTTTGCATGGAGTTGGCCAAAATGTTTGCCTAATGGAGAATTTTGAGGTTATTGTTTTTATTATTTATTTTGGTATTACTTTATTACTTACTTACAAATGGCTTTTAAGGAACCCGCAGGTTCATTGCCGCCTTCACATAAGCCCGTCATCGGTCCCTATCCTGTGCAAGATTAATCCAGTCTCTATCATCACATCCCATCTCCCTCAAATCCATTTTAATATTATCCTCCCATCTACGTCTCGGACTTCCTAAAGGTTTTTTTCCCTCCTGTCTCCCAACTAACACTCTATATGCATTTCTTCTTCTTCTTCTTCTTCTTCTTATTATTATTATTATTATTATTATTATTATTACAAGTTACGCCTGGAATATCGAACTGTAGCAACTCTAACTGCATGTGGATTAGACATATTGGGCCGTATTCATAGATATTTTTAGCGCGGGCTTTCGGTGGATGATCAGCGTTTTTCTTATTCATAAACCAGTGTTAGCGATAGGATATGATTTGAATTCTGTACAAGTAACCAGTGGATAGCCGGGGCTAGCTTAGTACGCTCGTAGCGCGTGCTGCGAAATGTCTATGATTAGCACCCTAAGTTTTTAGTTCTTTGAAATGAAGCATATATATAGTATTTTAGTGACAGGAAGTGGCTTCCTCATAGACATTTCGCTAGTCTGCGCTACGAGCGTGCTAAACTAGCCCCGGCTATCAAGTGATTACTTGTACAGGATTCATATCATATCATATATCATATCATATCATATCATATCATATCATATCATATCATATCATATCATATCATATCATATCATATCATATCGCTAACACTGGTTTATGAATATGAAAAATGTTAGTTCGCTGATCATCCACCTGAAGCCCGCGCTAAGAATGTCTATGAATATGGCCCTTATAAACTAAGGAGAAGGTTCTGATTGTGAACACGAAGATGTTTACCAGGCGACAGAAGGAAGGATCGAACGGGTACACGCCGCTATGCTATGGCTTCATGCGATTTAAGTGCAGACTTGTTTATTAACTTATCTATTTAATTTCGGTTTTAATGTTTTAAAATGTAAAATAATTGCATAATTTTTTGAACTTGTGTAGTTTCAATATTTTGAACGTTGTTGCATCTTGGAGAGGAATCCTAAGGGAGGCCTATTTACTGTAATTGCAGCAACTTTAAGTTAATTTAATTACGTTAAATATTATTTATATTAATAAGGGGCAGGGCTGGGCAAAATACTGACATCCAAGTATTTCAAATACAAATACAAAATACATCAAAGAATAGTATTTGAAATACAAATACAAAATACTTTAAAAAAATTAACCAAAATACATTTGTATTTCAAATACCCGATACAATATATAAAGAAATAAGAATATTACCGAAAATCTAAAATATTGTATTAACATTAAAATTATTTTTATCTCGAAGTTTTATATAAACACTATAACTGAACATTCTTCCTTTTCCCAGTCAACAATGAAATTGTGCTACATATGAATAATTACTACTCCCTTTCAAAAAAACCAGTTTCTCAAAAAGTTCATCAGGTAAGGATCCCCTTGCTGGTGAATGAGTAAATCCTGTAAAACAAAACAGTCTTTCTACAAGCGCAGAGGAACACAAACTTGTATTATATTTTATAAAAGCTTGTTTCACTGTTGGGTAATTCTCTAGAGTGCCAGGGTTGTCCCTTTGTCATTGCAGAATTGTATGAGCTCATACTCCACAGTAGACAAGTTTTTTTTTTTTTTTTTCAAAGTCTGTTTTACTTTAGTTGAAAACATAAAAATTGTTTTCGTCTTCATCGTCTGAACTGACCAAAAGTGTAGCGAGAACTGCTCAGCTGATTTCATACACATATTCTGTATCCTCTTCTTATCATTTGGTGAGGCAGTGTCAGGTAGCTATCTCATCTTAAATGATGGGTGGAAACAAGCTGCCAAAATAGCTCAATTTGCTTCTAGGGTCACATCAAACATCGGTTTAAATCTTGATGAAAGCGAACTCATTAGGACTGGAGTTACTTGGAATAGATGGCGTAGATTACTAGATAACATAATAGGTAATCTGTTTTTGAGGAAAATTAATGTGGATAAAAGTTGGCCATAATAGCACGTCTTCTCATTTTGCATTAAATCAAGGGCTACGGCAATGGATTTCAGAACTGCACACTATTCTTCAAAATACCGAAATTCAACATCTTTGAAGGTTGGCAATCCAAGTTTTTCACATATACTGTTTATATCATGTTTGAATTGCAATATTTGAGAGATTGAGCCATTAAGAGAATTTCATCGAGTTGGGAAAGGAAACTTTAATGAATATTTCAAGACATCTGATATAATTTCTGAGGATTTGGGTCTCCTAGACGCATTCCATAATGCTGAACATTTAGCAAGTGTTGGGTGATGGATCCTTGATGCCGTTGGAGATTTCTTTATGGCATTAAGGAAATCAGTTGTGGCAAGAAAACTAAGTGTATGGCTAGCACATCTGAAATGGGTAGGCAAATAAGATAGAAGTTAATTCTTCAAATACAAATCCAAAACTTGGACAAGAAGAAGAAGAAAGTACTTTGAGTAGTTGAAATACAAAATACATCAATTTTATGTATTTAAATACAAAATACTTTATAAAATCCTTGCAAATTACAAATGTATTTCAAATACTGCCCAGCCCTGATAAGGAGTTCGCTCAATTGAGATCTTTGTGAAAGAGATTCGCGAGTCGAAGAAGTTAGAGAACCACTGGTGTAGATTATGGTGGGTGGGTATAGTTTGAAAACGGGACGGGACACAACATCCATCCATCCATTCCACTTTCTCTACATTCAGTTACTTAAGTTCGAAATAAAACGACCTGGAAAGGAAACCTTAAAAAAATTGCCGACGACCTACCGCATGTCTTACACACAGGTACCATGCATCCTTGTTTCTCCTAGTAATATTCAGCCCAGAAGAGCTCGAGGTGTGGTACTATTTCGTGTCTGTGTGTACGACATGGTCTCGGGTTAACGAGTGAAGTTCATTCCAATGTAATGGTATTGCAAATCGCTTGTTGAGATGAGTGGAAATATACCTACATGTAACACGTCGATATATGCAATTTCCATTAATAGTTCTGTGTTCGAAAAAGTAATAAAGGCAACAAAAAATATAATTGAATCTATGTTCGTTTCAATATAGGCTACACAAAAATAACGAATATAATGCGTCAGGGGAGGGTTTCTGGTAAATAAAAACAGACTGTTCTAATAAACAGTATTGGGAAGGTAAACATACCGAAACGCTTAATAAGAATTATTCGAAGCTTGTACAAGCTAAATTATCATAAAAACGTATACGGATTACAAAGGAACTTTGATACGGCTTTTCTAGGGCCTGACCTGGGGAAAATCATGCACCTAGTCTCTCATGTAGTCTATTTGTACAGGGACATCATTTTATTTTTACTTCAATTTTATTGTACCTGAATATCTGAATGTACTTCACTTCCACCCCCCTCTACTAGTAAACTTCCAACAGTACTCCACACAGAACAAAGACCGCGTATGCGGTCATAGTAAGCAGTACTGAGTTAGTGAGTATAGTATGTTCCAGAAATATGTTCGCGTTTTCCAATGACGAAAGAGCTTTCAATATTTAATAATATTTTCGCACAGGTACTGTCGTCTGTCTGCCTACATCGCATTCCGGAAACCGCTTCTGCTCGCTCCTCTGTACAGGCTAGTGGCTGGGCTGTTTTAGCTCTTTTCTGAAAACATTAATTTGTTAGGAATTGGACGTCTACGTAATATTATACAACTTAAATAACTTAAATGAAAAGGCCTCGTTAAGTAATTAACTATCACGTGATTTCCCCCCTTTCTACGACCCTGCTACATAACCACTTGGACGGACAGTAGATAGCATATCTGAGTAACTTTATCTTTACGGATCGGGCAGAAGTGGAGATTGAATTTACAGTACGTAAGGTACTCTTTTATAGAATAAATACAGAATTATTTCAACATGAGTTACTACTTAGTACAATAGTCTATAATGCGATAATATGCACAAAAGAACTGAAGCCTGTATCGAAATGAACGGCTACCATTTTAAAAAATGTGTTTAAATATCAATATTAAGATTATTTTTCAATTTAACTTCATTCTCTATATTGTACGCTAATGTGCTGTAGACAGTATAGCCTCCTACACTGGATAATGAATACGTCCGAATGGATAGCTCAGTTCGTGAGTAAAATCACTTATTGTTAATACAGTACTGTATTTTGATTAAACAAAAACCTATAATGAAAATTATGAAACTGAAAATCGCGATATTTCCTAATTTACGTAAATGGATGAACTACTGTACCTTTCTTCCCTCCTATACCTAGTAAAGTGATTTATTTGCATTTTACGCCAGTATCGTCGAACTCCAGTCGTGGAAGGGGGTAGCAAACGGTGTTTCCGGTTCTCAACCGTTAATCCAAAGGTATAGTCAGATTAATATTAGAAATGTTAGTAAAAATAAAATGATGTCCCTGTACTATTTGTATTTTATTGCTACACACTACAATACAGAATTGAAGAGTGTGAACCCAAAACGCGTTCAATCCATTTTTAAGAAAGAACTGGGCTAGGTTTTATCCACCGGACTCAGGACTAGACATACCAACACATAAAACATCAACTTATTCATCATCATACACAATCTCGCTATCGTGCTTGTGGAATACCCTACCCAGTGATATCAGAGACTGTCGGAATTTAATAGTGTTCAAGAACAAACTTATTAAACATTTTCTTACTGCGTAGAGTGCAATGCAGTAAATTGAGTATTCTAACTTATTGCAAATGTTTCGAAATTGTTACTATTTTGTTCCGCTTTATATTTGCACAGTCAGCTACTTACTTCTAGATATTTAATCATTTTTCATAATCACTAATATATTAGGTAGACAATATATTATATTAGTACCTTTTGTGCCCATTGTGATCTTATCTTCCTACTAGTATACAGAGTGTTTCCGGGGTGGTGTTACAAACATTCAGGGATGATGGCGAAAGGCACAATGATATTCTCGTGCGCGCGTGACACCATCTTACAAATGCAGAGACAAATGTGCAACAGGAGGTTGGTGACTTAATCCGAACAGACAGGATAGCCACAGGTGATAAGTCTTTGATGTGTTATTAATTTATTATCAATCCGAGACAAAGCGTGTATCAATATTCGGATAAAGTCGCTAATGGTTCACTCGTGCAGGAGGTGTCGCTATTTTTCAATTGCTGCTTCTTTGTTTCGCTTGTGCGCACATCAATGATACTGTCATCTAGCGGCGATAGCTTCAGGCATCTCTTCTTTCTTATATCTTCTAAACGAGATTCAATTAAACTTTTCTATGGCGATTTTCGAATTTATCTCACCAAAATATATAAAACTTTGTTGGTTCTGTTTACAGTATACAGGCCTACAACTCGTGAACTTTTTTTATGTTTCTTAGTGTAATCAGTTCAATATTCATAACTTGCCTCTACGGTACCGCCTGGTTCCTGCGTGGAAACAAGATTTATAACGCCTCCGTGTTGTGTTTCTTACTATTTAGAATCTGGGCACGTTAGCTGATATTCAGTCATTTTATAGCCACGAAAAAGGCCTCTTCAATTGGGAGCAATTACTTACTTCTTCAGAAATGACAAATTATGAGAAGTAACAATAAATTCTCTTGCAGAAAATGGGAGGTCTTACAGTAGCGTGGCCTGCAGTAATACAGAAAGGTTTGTAGCCTCTATAATAACTTAATAACACAATATTACCGTTTAAACTATACCAAACAGTTCTGCCTCGCAATATAATTTAAATTGCAATGACTGCACATTTGGCATATTTTGTAGTGCAGTGAGGTTCCAAAATGTAGATTAACTAAGACTTGTAACAGCCATTTTGTTGTGGGTGTGAAATTTTAAAATGCAGTTGTTGTTTAATCAACTGTCCGAAGACAGGTCTGGACCCCACAAGTGACACCAACAAGGCACCACTCATGAGGCAACTAGGCCAAGAGATAACAGGGTAGGATAGCCAGTTTCTTTCCTCCTCCATTGCCTACATCGCTGACTAGATATACTACATATTATACTAATCAGACTCCCTCTTAAAATTATAATTATTAATGATATTATATTTTTTTAAACTAAATTAGAAAATATGCCCTTTAGCAAAAACTTTTACATAGTACATGAATATATTAAATGCAATTTTATTTATATGTAAATAATTTCAATTTTGACTAAGATAATTATAATGTTGTGCTGTTTAATAGATTTTAAATAAACTAAACAGGATAGCTCGCATATAAGGTAAAGTTGGTAATATTGTGATATTAATATTATTATGGTAGCTGTTTTTGAGAATTTTTTACAATTTTACTGAGCGAGAGGAAGATCGGTTTTTTGCGTCAACGTATTAAGGGAATGTTCGTGGACAAGTTTCTGCACAAAACCGGCCCTTCTCTCGCTCAGTAAAATTGTAAAAAATTCTCAATAAGTACTTTCATAATATTATTAGTATCACAATATTACCAACCTTCACCCTACATTCGCAAAGAGCGAAAATGTGTGAAGACATTTTGAAAATAAAACTTGTACTACAATATGTACAAGTTACAGAACTGGAAAGTTCTTTTTGACACAACAGAACAGGAAAGGGTGATCAAATTAACCCAGCACTATAGGCTACTTCGAGAGCACGCAGAAAGATCTACGAAAAGATGGGCAGAGACCATAAGAGGCCATTGAGATAAAGTTGCCATATGCCGCAGATTTCGCTGGCAGTCCGTGATTTTATAGTGTAAGAAGAAAATCCGGGCCGAAAAGAACAAAGTCTGCGATTTTGAATGGAAATATTGAAAACTGTAATAATTTCGGCTAATTTAAGTTTCTTCCAAGCACATGTTTGAACATGGCATCGCTACGGTAGCGTCCTTATGTTGAAAATCGAAACAAATTGCGTAAAATAATCGATATTTGCGTGGTATTCTCACAGCTGTGTTTCTATGGAGCAGTACTCAGAATTTCTGACAATTGAATAATTTTATTTCTCTGAATCTGGGCTTAATGCCAATGTTGAAAGACTATTTTCTTCGATGAATGGTCAGAGGACAGAAGAAAGGAACAGTCTATCACATAAGCCAGTAAATACAATTCTAAATATATATTATAATATGAAAAATGTGAACTGCAGTGAATTTTACAAAGTTATTCAGAAACAAAGTTTCTTTTTTCTGTTCATAGTTCTGAGAAGTACCGGTATGAGTGGTACGGTAGTAGTGATATACAGACTACAATCACAGTCTAGTATATAGGCCCTACAGTCACGAAGCTCAATATGTAATAAATATGCATCCATAGATAGTTGCTAACCACTAGGATCGCTACTATCGCCTGATTACAGACAATGCGAAATAGTACCTGCACAGTCTATTGTTCCTAGCAACCTTATCAACTCAAGCTTCGTGACTATATACTAGACTGTGCTACAATGGTCTGCCGCTAAATAAATGCCGTGGTGTTAATGTAATGTCGTGTCAAATAAGATGATGATTGATAAGATAACGTGTATTACTGAAGTGTCCGATCCTGTCCATATTAAGTACAGTGTTGTCAGAAAGTTTAGGGACAGCTTATAATAATTATTGTTATAAAATGCTACCCTGGCCTTATATTATTAAAGAAATTAACAATGATTTAACTGTTGATTAACAATAGGAAAGACTGATTTTAGTGTAATTTCGGCATTTATGTGATGACTGATAGTCCTTATAGATAGTTTATAAAATACAAAATAAAAATCTTACATTTTCAGTATTTTTTTTCGTTGTTGGTAATTCTATAGCATCTATTAGTGCTTTATGGTTGTGCCAACAGATGGAATTACTTGTCAATAATGTGACGCTGAAACGTGTGTTCAGGTTACTGCCCAGCGACAGTCCCGATATATTGTATTTTATATTGTTGATCATTGGCTAATTAATATTAAGCCGGCACACTCACAATCACACTCACATTCATACAAATTTCATTTTCAGTATTGAAGTTGAAAATGAATGAGTAACTAATTGGTGCACTATTCTCAACTGTTGATGGATGATGTAGGATATACACTCAGGGACAAAAAAAACCCGTACACTTCTATATTTGCTTGTATTTTGTTGTCAATTATTTCAAAATGAAACAAAACCCATTTAAACAAAATAATGTTTCATTTTGCACCTTATACGACAACATTTGAAAAAAAAAATCTCTGATGAGAAAATTTACAAAAAATTACAAAGTGCGTATAACTATGGCATCGTTTGGTCTGTTTTTTCATTTTATAGTGCCTTAAACATTAAAAACTCTTTTTAGTAACGGGTATTACCCCCTCTGGCTTGAATAACTGCATCCATACGTCTTGGCATGCTCTCAATTTGGTTAGCAATGTCTTCTCGAGGAATAAGTTCCCATTCTTCGCAAAGTGCTCGCCTCAACTCTTGTAACGATTCTGGTCTCGGTCGTCTATTCTTAACACACCGTCCCAGCATGTTCCACACGTGTTCAATTGGGTTCATGTCTGGACTTCTTGCTGGCCATGGAAGAACATGGATTCCCACTTCTTGGAGATAATCTCCGACCGCATGGGCAATATGCGGTCGTGCATTATCATGCATTAAAACAAAATTATCGCCTACAAATTGGCCAAATGGCACAACATGATCAGCCAAACATTCATTTATATACCTATGAGCTGTTAGTCTTCCATTTTCAACAAAAACCAACTCTGTACGAGCATCCGTACACACTCCTGCCCAAACCATCACTCCATCACCTCCATACGGCACATTTTCGGAAATGCAACACTGTGAAAATCGTTCTCCCCTCCTTCTCCAAACTCTTTCACGTCCATCAGGTGAGCACAGATTGAAACGGGACTCATCGGTGTACAGAACACAGCTCCACTGTCCATTTCTCCAATCCCTGTGATCATTTGCAAAACGCAGTCATTCAACTCGATGCATCCTGAGAAGTCTGGGACAGTTGCAGGTCTATTTGATATCAGTCCACTTGCTTTCAACCTCCTTCTAACTGTTTTGGCCGAAATTGGGCGTCCATGCATGTTAACAAATTGCTGGGCTACACTAGTAGCTGGCAGGTTGCGCTCCCTAACAACTCTCAACACCATATACCTGTCTTCATTTGGATTTGTAGCTCTTGGACGACCCGAACCTGGTCTTCTGGTATATTCTAAGGTCTCTCTCTATACCGTTTTATGGCATCATGGGTTGTGCTTCTAGCCATATTCATAACATTTGCAATGTAACGTACACTGCGTCCATCATCGAAAGAGCTACAGCTTGAGCCACATCTTCAGGTCGCATCTTGTTTTAAGACAAATGTTACAACCCCACTTAAACTCAGAAAATGTAAAAATAAAGAAATAACGAATGATAACGATAATGAAGCACAAAATGGTTGAGACAAAATTGTTATAGCTGAGACTCCGAAAGCAAAATTGGAATATTTGGTAGTAATGGCTTGTTTATAAAAAAAAAAACAATCAACAATGTATACACGTCTCCATAACAACAGATGGCTACCATAATATTGTATGAGAAGATAATGTTTTGCAAAATACCAGCAAATATTAAAGAGTCCGGTTTTTTTTGTCCCTGAGTGTATTACTTTTTAAATTAGTAAAGATCAAATATTTGTAAAGCATTTTCTTTGTGAATGTCCTAGTAGTTTGTAAGGTTTGAAGTTAAAAAAAAATAGGGAAATGTTGTTATTGGTCGGTTCATCTGTAACTGTTGAATGGAACTGGGATTACAGTGGTAGGGGGGACACAGCTGTGCAACCCTCAGTTATAATTGCCCCCATTCTGCAGTTATAGATGAATCGACTATAGTCCCGTCGCTCTAATTTCCGGCACCCAATCACGTTGCAGGTCGGCTACATTTAAACGTATGCGTCTTGTGATTCGCTTATGATTACGTTATGCATTTCCGAAGGCTCGATAAATACTTAGTATATAATCGCCCGCCTTTTTGGATCTTTCGTTGGCGTTTGCAGAAAGCACACGAGGACGTTATTTGCCGCTCAATTATTTGCTGAATTACAGTGCGTTTGATTTATTATCATAGGAGCTACGACATGATGTTTAACGGTGTGACAAATAGATCCCTCGTCTGGTAGCTCGGCAACGAAAGAACAAAAATGGCGAACGATACTACCTACCTAGACTTTATAGAGCCTTGACTTCCTAAGACGTAAGCAAAGAGGAGGAGTCACGCCGGGAATAACAGCGTCGCGACTATAATAACAAAATTCCCCCATTTTTAAAACTTCAAACCTTACATTCAAGAAGAAAATTTTTTACAAATAATTGATCTTTACTAATTTAAAGAGTAATATATCCTACATTATCCAGCAACAGTTGAGAATCTTGGACGAAGTAGTTACTTATTCATTTTCAACTTAGTACTGAAAATATAAGATTTTTTATTTTGTTTGAAAACTTACAAATTCTCTATAAGGACTAACAGTCATCACATAAATACCGAAACTGCGCTAAAAATGAGTCTTTCTTACTTTTAATCAACAGTTAAAAACATTGTTAGTGTCTCTAATAACACTGATCAACAGTAATTTTGTTAAATGTACAATTTCTGCTGTTTCTTATGTAATGTCATTGCTGATTCCAAACATTAACTCAAAATATTTCTACTACCCACCATTTTTTTGTAATTTTAGAAAAAATTGATTTATTTTTATTGCTGTAGACAGTCCTTACCAATCTAATGGAAAGAAAATATTTCACATATTTCATTTTATTACTTTGACATTTGACCTAACACTTTAGATCATTATTGCCTGTGAAGTCAGAATTCATAAAAATAAATTTTATTCCTTATAAGACTGCGAGAGTCAGTATTAATTCTCAGTTGAGTTGGAACTTACAAGCATGAAGCAAGTTTCGTAACCCGTATTTTTTGTCCTAATTTTAAGTGTAGTAAAAGTATCTTATAAAGTGAAACATACCTCGCAATGCTGTGTAAATGACAAACAATTTTTGTTACGGTTGTGGTTAATTAACTTTCAAATCACACTTGTGAATTTTACCACACTAGTTAGAAGAGCTTACGAGTGTTTTTTGATTGCAAAATAGATGAGGACAGGAACTGGGCCCCTGAAATCTGTGCTCCATGTAATTCTATTAGCCTAACTGGTTGGCTAAGTATTTCACACACATTTTAGGTAAATAAATATCATTTTAGGTAAAATGTTACAAGGTTTTTGGCGTGTGTCCTAGAGTATAATGCTCAGTTTGTGAGCGTGTTGCTAGTGCAGCTGAGAATGGTACCACTTCCTATACACGTCACATCAGCCATTTGCCAAACACAGTTATCAGACTGACTGCGGCAAAGGTAAAACACTGTTTTTGCTTGTAACTTTCGACTCGGTCATTTTCGGACCAGGATCCCTTATCTCAAATCGATACATGTGCCCTTCGCCATCATCCCTGAAAGTTTGTAACACCACCTCGGAAACACCCTGTATACACACAGAGTGATTCACGAAGATTTGCCGTCTCTTACGGATCTTATTTCAGAAGACATTCTGAGCAAAAAGGCATACAAACCTTTGTCCTAGTCTCAATATTTTCAGAGTTATACTAATTTGAAGTTGTTTGTAAAATACCATTATTCTTTAGTTTTAAGGGTAAAAGAGTATTACAGATAAAGAATTAACTATTCAGGAGTATCATTTCTTTAATTAGCTAATGTTCTGAAGCTAAAAATATGTTGTGAATTCCATAGTTGCTTCGTACAGATTTTTTTTTTTTTTTTTTTCGATTTTTAACTACAAAATTACATTTTCTTACCACTTACCACAGCAATTGTTACAAATCACGCCACTCTTGTAAATTCTTTAAGACTGTATAGTATATGCATAATTAAACTTTAAAGTAGTATGATTTGTAACAATTTTTGTGATAAGTGCTTAAGAATGATGTAATTTTTAGTTAAACATTGAAAAACAACATCTGTACAAAGTAATTAACAACACAACTTTTAGTTTCAGAACACTAGTTAATTAAAGAAATGATACTTCTGAATAGTTCATTCTCTATTTGTAATATTTTTTTACTCTTAAAACTAAAGAAAAAAAAAGTATTTTACTAATAACTTCAAATTAGTGTAACTCTGAAAATATTGAGATTAGGACAAATGTTTATATGACATTTTATGCTCAGAATGTCTTCAGAAATAAGCTCCGTAAGTGATGGTAAATCCTTGTGAATAATCCTGTATATACAGCGCTTTCCTTTCAAAACTTTCCAGTCTAAATAACCAATTATTTAAATTGAATTCAATTTAAAGAAAAAACACGTCAATTTAGATATTGAGGGAGAAGTCTGAAACCAGGCTTAATTGCATTTTAGATATCATCCCCACCCCCAGCGACCCCCACCAGGGTAATTTAAGGCTAGGGCAGCATTTTATAAGAATTATAAGTTGTCCCTAAACTTTCTGGCAACACTGTAAATAAGCGATACCGTACTGATATATTGTCTATAGAAAATAAGCGACAGTATCAATTTTAAATACAGTGTAAGTTTCTTAGAAATTCATAAGTTTTCTGCTGTCGAGCGAATTGGCATGTCGTTCCTTTCCGGTTTTGTTTCTCTTCACTTTGGCAACCCTATATTGAGACTTAATGCCTGAGTGTTGATAAGAGAATATTATTTTATGGAAGAGAAAGACACAATTCCATACTTTACAAGACTTTTACTCATAACTTGTAAATTATTACAGCACACTTCTGTGGAGTAGGGCTCAAGAGAGTTCCATACGAAAACTGACGGGATGGACTCCGAAGTGAAGTTTTATTGTAGCGGAAGGAGTCCTTATAGGGTTGATGATACAGCACTCCGGTGCATGCGACGAGAAGAGATCGACGTAATGACACGCTCTGCCAACTACGACAGGTCGCAGGTCACGCACCGCACGCTACTCCGCGGGTTATCGCGTGTCGGAGCGGGACCGTCGCGTGCTACAGACGCCGCTCCGGCAATCACTGGAAAATTCGCACCAATGGTTTCAAGTACACAATTGTTAAATCAATCAAAATGCAATGTTGCAAATTTAGTACTATAATTTTACTGAAATTACAAATTTACGTAACATACAGAGCGGAAGGGAACCTATTACAATAATTCACAGACGTAACAGATCAAGTCATTAACAGAGATAAGGTCCAATGCAAATAGTCCAGTGAGCTAAAAGGTCCAACAGAAATGTTGTCCAGACAACAAAATGTCCATGATATAAAGTCCAGAAGGAATTAGCCCAAAGTACGAAATGGTCCAATACTTACATGATCCAAAGTACGAAATGGTCCGATACTTATATGGTCCAGATAAACATATTGTCCAGTTAAGTTATTATCGCCGCGCCGGCCGGAGTAACGACCGGCGAGTCTTTGATATTTATAAGTCATTTTTGTCGCTTGTGATTGTGGTTCTTTTAGTCCCACTGCACCAATCATATTCTACAAAAAACAGTTGCGGCCAATGGCAATCCAGGATCGCTTTAGAACGGTATGCAATCGACAGGTTTGTTGTTGTTGTTAACCTTTTCTTTGATATGCCGGTCGTTACTCCGGCTCGCGCGGCGATAATAAGGGCCAATGCAAAAAAGGTTCTATAGAAATATAGTTCAGTAGAAATAAGGTACAAGCTGACATAAAGTCCAACGGGGAAGTGATTGAATTTTAATCTGGACAAGTGTTAATTTTCATCGTTGTATGTTACTAGGTAACTATAATTTCAGAATTCTCATGAAGTGAGCTGTAAAGAATTTTCGGCCAAATTGAACATGAAAAAAATAACAATGACGCAAAAAGATAGGCGTATTTTCCTGTAAAGACAAAATTTATGTCACTATCATTCAGAGAACCGAAATAGAAAGTGAAAATATTGGAGATGTTATAATAGAAAAGTCTGCAAGGAAAGATGTGTTAGAAATTCAGATCTGCGGCAATAGTTGTAACTAAAGACGGTATTCAAGATCACCTGCATCCTCCGAATGTGGCTGATGTAAAAGTAAGGCAAATGCTACACAGAGTTCGAACAAGGGCTCGAGTAAATCTAAGCATGCCTCCAAGCAGCGTGGCTTGAAATGAAGTTGCAGAAGTGGAAAATGAAGAAGTTCTAGTAAGTAGGCCTCAGAGAAATGCTCTTATTAGAATAACATCTTACCAACAAAATAAACACCGAAATTGATTTTTTCTTATTTACTGGTTAAGAATAATGTCCTGTTTTGGTACATTTACAACTGTCACTGGACAATTATTTGTGTTTGGACTTTGGGAATTGGCCATTTCGAATGAAGGACATTATGATAAAATAAATTTTCACTTGGTTGGACCTTTTGGAAAGTCGACATTTTGTGTATTGGACCTTTTGGGAAGTGGACATTTTGTGTATTGGATCTTTTAGAGACAAGGACGTTACCATCATTTGGATTTTATTTAAGTGTGGACGAGTGAAATTGGACATTGACTCTGATAATCGATCAAGTCAATGCGAACAACTTTTGTCAAAATGTTTTTGATATGTCCAATAGTTTTGAGAATACGAAATGCAACGTGTTGCAACGCTATAAACAGTAGCTATGCTCCTGGAGGTCATTGCTCCGCAGTGGGGTGAATGTAACTCCGCTCCGCAAGACTTTAGAGAAGAGAATGTAAACAAAAACGTCTCATCGGTAACATTTCGATCGAATTACTAGACACTTAACACATTACTTAACATTACTGTGAACTTAACTTCTTTCTTAAATTAATTTATTTTCAATTTCTTCAAAGACAATAACTTAAATGGAGATTGAATTACAGAATGTGTATTCGTAATAATATTATTTTGAGTTTACATCAAATGTAAACAGTTATTTAATGGAAATAGTTTTGTTTTGTAAGGATGTACATTTTTTACTATTTTGTAATTACGTAAAAAATCAAAGAAATCAACAGATACTATTAATCCTAAATAAATTTCTTGGTATCAAATTTAGAGTTAAAGAGGTTATAGCATAATAAAGAATATTAAAAGCAAACAATTTGCGTAATTAATTCACTGAATGCTTTACGTTTTGATGTACAGAAATATGATTGAAACGTATCTGATGAGACGTTTTTGTTTACATTCTCCTCTCGCAAGTCTTACGGAGTAAATGACTGAAGTTACACTTATTCCCACTTCGGAGCAATGACCTCAAGTACTCTTTGCAGTGTTGAAACACGTTACATGTCGCAATCTCAAAATTATTGGACATATCAAAAAAGTTATTTGACAAAACTTGTTCGGCTTAAAATAATCTATTACCTCTGTGAATATGTGAATATTAATTTAATATATTCCCTTCCACCTATACCGGTATATAAAAACTTTATTTTTATTATGTTATACTACATTATATTGCATTAATATTTCAATAAGGGATATTCTAAATCTGATAGAATTAGAAGTGAAGAATTTGTATTACTATATTGCTATGATGTACCAAAGTACATATGGAGTTTCAGTGCAGTAATTCTGCGTTTCCATAAGGATTCTTCACCTTATGAAGAATTTGTAGCGAGAGTGACATCTTTTCCCTTCATGAAAAACTAATCAAGTATAAAGACAGAGGAAACTCCCAAACTTTAATTATGTCAATATCTTGCATTCCGTCGACCTGGTTGGCGAGTTGGTATAGCGCTGGCCTTCTATGCCCAAGGTTGCGGGTTCGATCCCGGGCCAGGTCGATGGCATTTAAGTGTGCTTAAATGCGACAGGCTCATGTCAGTAGATTTACTAGCATGTAAAAGAACTCCTGCGGGACAAAATTCCGGCACATCCGGCGACGCTGATATAACCTCTGCAGTTGCGAGCGTCGTTAAATAAACCATAACATTTTTTCTTGCATTCCACGACAAGCTTATGAATATGAAGCAGCAGGAAGACGAAACCTTGGTCGACCAAAGAGAATATGAAAAGAATCCATATCAGCTATAATATAGACCTGAACAGGGAATTCACCTACGTCACGAAGTGATAATATTTCATTTATTTATTTATTTTATGCTCGACCATGCCGAAATGTAGTAATTATACACCTGATAGTATCCCTTTAATGCACCTCATTAAAGTACACCTATTCATTATAATTCAGTTGTTCAGGCAATGACAAATCACCTTTGTACCGTTATAAACCCCCCAGTATCGATTATTCTCGGATATGCAATCGAAAGTCAATTAGCGAAAAGTCACGGAGACTGGAAATCCAATACTGTCGCAGAAGGTTATATTCTGTTACTATAATAATTAGCGTTAACTGTAAATAATATTCAAATAAATGCAATTTGTCATCTCGTTTTTCAATTCTAAATCAATTTCCAGGTTATATCAAGACTAATGTTCTCTAGGTTATATCAAGGTCAATGATATTATTGCCTCGGAAAAAATCAATACTTTCGCGTCTGCGCACATCTCACAATTCAAGTCAGTTCCGTTCGTCACATAACCATAACATAAAAACTTATGAAGAATTTCAAGTTAGAAATATGGTAGAGCATAAAAAGTCGTATGAAACTTGCCTATAATGGTAATTAAGACGCTCGTATGAAAATTATGAAACTCGTTTGCGCTCGTTTCATAAACAAACATGCTCTCGTCTTAATTACTGCCATTATGGGCTCGTTGCATAATGTACTATATTTATCTGCTTGTCTGCTTATTTGTTTTCATTTTCCTTCTTCATTTCTCTTTTTTCACAACATTTTTCTTCTTCCTTCATAATGTTATTTTTATTTCTAATTTCTTCTTCCTTTTGTTTTCTTCACTTATTTACATTTTTTTCTTCTGGATTTCATCACACCCATTCGTAAAGTTCAAAGCCATCTTTCTAACGTCTCTTTCTTCTTTTAACTTTTCTTCTCGTTGCTTAGTATGCAGCATGCACATCGGCACAATTTGATGATCTTCACTTGTTCAGTTTTATATTTGTGTCACTGAAATGAGAACTTTCTTTCCTTAATTCTCATGAGACAGACAAGTCTAATAACTTTAATGCTGTACAATATTGCAAACACAGGCAATTGGTGTCCTGGTTATGTCACAAGAAATATGACGTGTAGTATCAATTAAGCGCCTGCAGACATGAAGTTTGGAATTGTAACAAAACATGTAAACATTAATCATCTTGTGTTCGTGTAACAGGTTCGAGCCAGTTTAATTAAAGCAGACCGCAAGCCAACGAATTAAAACTTTTGTGTTCTGCATGCTCCGTGTCTACGCCGGAATGTAACATGCAAAATCTA